>NC_092863.1:85515813-85711191 GCF_032062135.1 Pyxicephalus adspersus
AGGAGCCTGTGGTGGTCTGAGATGGTCAGGAGCCTGTGGTGGTCTGAGATGGTCAGGAGCCTGTGGTGGTCTGAGATGGTCAGGAGCCTGTGGTGATCTGAGATGGTCAGGAGCCTGTGGTCGTAAAGAGCCTGCAACAGTCATGAACCTTTAGGGGTCTGTGGTAACCTGAGGTCCCTTTTGGTCAGGAGCCTAAGGTGACCTGAGGCCTGCAATGGCCAGAAGTCTGTGTTGACCTGAAGCTTGTGATGGTCAGGAGCCTGAGATGGCCTGAGGCCTGCACTGGTCAGGAGCAGGTATTAAAATGGTAAAGTGAACCTGTGAGTTACAGACAACACAAGCAGACATTGTGTGGCTCCAGTATATTGTACAATACAGTCAGACCGATGCCTCTAGTTGTTATTAGCCTATAAAATAATGACTTTGTGTGTGTGACACATCCCTTCTAATTAGCAGTTCTTAGAATTAGTTTGTAGTTGTTGTATTTGGGACAAGCGGCGACACATGGGACAACCAGACTACATTGTGTCAGATGTATTTGTACCACAATATCAGTGGTATACATTCATTGTTTGTCCATTCCTGAGGCTCACAGTACATTTATAGAGATTGTACAATCTATATGTGAAATATGCATGAACAGCAGGAGTTGGATAAAGCGTTTTGTAAATCTGATCACTTTCATGATTACATTATGATTGTATAGTAAAATCATATTTGTATGAAGATTAAGATTTGATTAGGCGATTGAACAATGTGATTGATGTGGAACGGTTACATTTTTTGGCCATGGATGTGAATACTGCTGATCTGTGCTGGCTGGGTGACAAATCTTATGTCAGTGAATCTCTGTTCACAAACCTCTTAAAAACAGTAAGAGCCCATTGACCTCCTTGCCTGCCATACCAAGAAAGTGTAAATGGGCACTAGATTACAACGAATTTGGTGGTCAGACATCTGTGGCTTCCTTCATTCATAAAAGACCTAACATTAGATATATTGTTATAGGTGCAGCATGCTAAGTAAGGTGTATGTGTGACTCTTCCAGGTATTTATTACAGGCATTACCTTTAACAATGCATTCAGCCAGTCTTCACTCCGGAAAGACAAAACCATCTTTGTTCAGGCATCATCTACTTCCTAGACTGAGACACTGGTGTGGTTCTTTACTGCATTACAAATGTCCTATGCAAATCAGACCCAACTGCATGCTTTTCACTTCATACTTTTTATAGAGAGCAATGTCAATGTTCCCACTTGCGCATTATGCAGTGTATTTTGTTGATGCATCAATGCATTTCTGTCCATTTTTGTATGCTGCCCCATTCAGCGTGGTCAGCATTGTAACAGACAGCCATGCAGGTGCTGTATGACACATTCTTATAGTTGGAATGAAGCCTAAAGGTTCACTTACTACCAATTGTTTCACAGGTGAGCCATTGTTTTAAATGGTGCTAGTTCACATCTGTGCAATAAAGTGCGCCATTCAATATTGAATGCAATGATGTGCATTATATGGTCTATTGGTGATCATAGCAGCACATGAAAATGCATAAATAATATTGTCTGTAAACACATGAAAATGTGTAAATCTATCATGAAAGTTTACGACTGCCTTGACGTAAGATTGCGTTCCAGCAGAGCTATGTTGCATGCAATTACATGTTTAAAAATGTATAATAAACGCCAGCTGCTACAGTTTTTCTTTTCAATATACTAGACCACATTTAAAGCTTTGTGTGTGTTTTCTTCACTTGGATAGATGTCCCTTTAAGCAGATGTGATCAGTAGAACACAGCAATCAGCAGTGAATGTGCACTGGCTACTAACTGACTGTCACAACAATGGCGTCTGGGATCAGGTGGGACTGTGGGAAGCAGGTGCGCTCAGTGAAAGCGGAAGTATTACAAAACAGTTTCAACTCCCCGGCCAGGGACTGATATTCAAACCCTGGCTCCCATTTAAAGTTTTGTATAGCTCCTGGTGTGTGTACAATTTGGAGAGAACCACAACTGGGGCCCATCATGGTGACATTTTGTAGTAGAACGGGTTTCCTATGGGTGGTGTGGCCCTGCCATGGCTGATAATTGATGAGACGTTGACACAAAGCATGCTGCTTGTGCACCGGTCCCTTGATCAGGTGTTTGCCTTAGGGCTTGGTGTTGCTAAGCTGCTTAGGTAATTCATTACCTGCCGGATGGGACTCTGACCAGGCAGACTGAGCTTAGAGGACTTTCATGTTGTTTTCATCTGATTCCTGTCTCAGGTTTGCCCTTCTCTGCTTGTAAAAACTGCAGGAATTCTGTCTTTTAATAAATCATAGACTGGCTTTCCCAGCAGGCGCTCACACCTGTTGGATATCACTGAACTATGGTGCCTAAAGTGTAACTGCAGTCAGTGCTTTCACATTTTATCCCCTACAGTGTTCCCCCCAGCCCCTTTTAGCTGGGCGCACCACCCTGCACTTTTCAGTAAACACCCGGCTGTTTTTGGATGTTTACTGATGAGTTGGGTCACAATTCAGGGGCTGCCACCCACCTACAATTTCTTCCCACCCAGCTTAAAATAATTTCTGGGTTGGGCAATGGCCTACCCACCAGCATGCAGTCCCTTCCAGTTTTATTATTGTATACTTATTTTCTGCTACACAGTATTTTATGGAGAGTCGTACTCGTGTTAATGATACCTAGCAATATTTACCTTTATGTGACAGGGACATCACTGCATCATCTTTTATTTGTTGTACATTAATGCAGGTATTATTAGAAGACAAAATTCCTGCAATTTTTACAAGCAGAGAAGGGGAACCGGTGTGCTGGATGTTTGGAGGAATAATTATCTCCTAAACTATGTACAAAATCTGATGTAACCCCTCCCTCTGACATTCTTTATCCATTATTGGCTTATTGATGATTGAATGATTATTATTATTATTATTATTATTATTAAGTTTTATGTATATTAAAAAATCAGCATAACAAGGGGGTGGAGGTTGATTAGATGCTGGGGGGTGCTGAGCCTGAATTAGTCTTTAAGGGTTATACCGCACCCTGATTATTCAATAAATGATTTGGTGTCCTGTAGCATCCATTCATTATCTAGCCAAGAAACAGATGAAGATCAAATCTTTCTCAGAGGTTCTCTCTACAGATTTTTTGCAGCTCATCGACTATTTACTGAATTGGTTCAATCAATAGGGCCCTTTAGGGCCAGGTTATTACTTGCTGATACTATAAAGTAACAAACCTGACAACCAGCAGGACTTAATTTTATGGGGAAAATCTAATTAGGATTTCCTCTGCTTCGGGAGTTATGTTGCATTGCTGCTGTAGCTGCAGCTTTCATAGTTAGCTGCGGATGAGCATTGCTGTCAAATGGAGCTTTTCCTGTCAAATCCTAGTGCTGCTTTCTGAACTTTAAACACTTTAAACAATATTGCTTCCTAATTTTTTTTTAAGAAGTAGCTTTTGTTTTGTTTTTTTGGTAATTTATGTTTTTACCCTCATTGGGTAATGTGGGCATGGGTACTATGGGTTACTGCAATGAACTCTTAACACATCCTAATCATTCTCTGCTGTGTTAATTTGTTCCCCCTTGCCTACTGTGGTTCCTCTCATCTTTTCTTATATCTCTACAATATACAGTAGTGTTGTAAAGGCTGGTGAATCAAACCATGGAATGCAGCAGGGGACCACCACTTAAATTTTGCAGATTCCTCACGCAGCTCTTTCTCTTGACCATAGCAGACATAGGTGATGCGGCAGCGGGAGAGGGGAGTATTAAATGTTTTCTATACGTGTTGCATTTTGGGTTTTGGACATCACATGTTCCTCCATACCCAGAGATACTAGGTACATTTTCGTGGCGGGGTTGAGATATCTGCTCAACATTTAGGTAATAAAAATCATCATAATTTTTCTTTTATAAACCTGATTTTGTCACAATATCCTATGATATAATTTTTTTTCTGCAGAGAGTAAACTGCCATCTATATACCAGCCGACTATACCAGCCACCCACTCATACAGAATGCTGGTAAATCGGAGCTGCCGGCTATCGGCTATCAGGAATTCTGCTTTGTGACGTTAATTCCCTGCAGGTGCCACGGGTCAGCGGATGGCACACATTTGGGCACTTGTGCTCCTCTGACATCTGGTCCTTGCTATAAATCCTATTAGTGTTGTCTAAGCAGTATTAGACATTTCAGTTATTCTGCCTCTGTTAATGATTATTTTTAAGTACAGTAAAATGATAAATTTATGTAAATTGCAGAAATGTGAGGGGGAACGCATAATTTTATTGTCCAAGACAATAATTTAAAGCTGTTCGCTGCCCTGACAACTGTTACTGTGTGCGAACAGAATTGTCTTCAAAGTTTTCAAAAACAAATTCATTAGAGAATCCTCAGCTAACCCTACCTGAGAAATGTATGGAAATTAACAAAAAGGAGAAGAGCCAAAAAAGAGAAAAGACTTCTGGGTAACTGCGGCTTTTATGCGGCTGGCCTTTATGTGAACTCTACTACCATTGGGTTTTTGGAGCATCACAGCAGAAGAGTTTTGATTGGAATCCTAAGGAGTTGTGTTGTCATTGCCTAATTATTGCTATGCTTGTTTCGTGTTTGATAAACTCAGCATGCCTTTGTCTGCTGCAACTGAACTGCTTACCCACCCATGCAAGCCAGTGTTTTGCAAACCAAAGCAACTCATAAGTAGATCTTTTTCATCAGGTTGTGTAAAGGTAGCCCCCAGGCCATTGGGGATTACCAGCACTCTTCCACCAAAATTTTAGGTGTCAACTGATGTTGGAGGCTGGGCGAGTGGTGGAATTATCCCCTCCATAAACTATTATCCCCATCCATTTACTATGGAGGAGCCGTTGCTCAAAGAAATTCCTGACAACCTCTGGAGGAAACATTGGGTTCCTCGGAACCCTGGTTGAGAAACACTAGGGTGTAGGTACCTTGGTGCCATGGTGCCTGCAAGTACTTTGTCTTCACAATGCACATCTCAGTCTCTTGTCTTGTATCTAATGCTAAAGCCACTATAAGCCTAATATAGGCTATATATATTTCTGATTATGTATTTTTGGAAATGTTTTAGGTTGTTTTTTTTCATTTGCAAACATACTATATACAAAGAGATGTAATAGAAGCTGTATGCAAATTCGAAACAATTATCCCCAGACAGGTATAACATCTTCAACCCAAGGCCTTGAAAATTTTTTGGCACTATAGCATTTGTTCTTAACCTACTGAAGAACCTGTATAATCATTTTCAGGCCCTGGGAACCCCAGCTAAAACTACTTTATTTGGAGATTAGTGTTAAAAAAGCTTTAAAAACAGATGGTCAGTGAAAAGAATACACTGATAGTTAGAATACCTTTAAAAACAGCTAAAAACATCATTAGCTTCATGCAGCTGATTCTGCCGTTGGTTTTGGCCCTAGAATTATGCAGGCACCAACAAATGGAGGGGAACCCAGCAATCCCTGAAAGAACCCAGAGGTTCCCCAGAAACCTGATTGACAACGGCGGCAATATGATGAATAAATCCCAATCAGGCTTTACGGAGTTTCATACTTTTTGTCATGTTGGTGGACATTTAACCTGTGCTGTTCAAACCTTTAACTTGGAGATTCAATGAAGCTGACGAAGTTACCTTAGTTGGCTATAAATGCTGGGATATGTT
Source organism: Pyxicephalus adspersus (assembly GCF_032062135.1). Taxonomy (NCBI): domain Eukaryota; kingdom Metazoa; phylum Chordata; class Amphibia; order Anura; family Pyxicephalidae; genus Pyxicephalus; species Pyxicephalus adspersus. The sequence continues at coordinate 85,521,504 of NC_092863.1, forward strand.
CCTGACAATAATTGGAGCTGAGGAAGGCAGTTGGATAAGTAGAGAAATGTCTTCAACATTAGAAAACATATCCATGTGAATGTTACTAATTACTATTAGCTATGGTTATAGTGCCTATTTACCAAATGTGTCTTTTTGGCACCGGTCACAACCTTCCCCATCCACTAAATCATGTTTTTCTCTGCTGCCCTTATCAGACCCACTGAAGGTGAATCCCCCATTACATACAGCATGGTCCAGCGCTGCTGATGACAGCCAAAGTATTCTCTGCATACCTGATAGTTTGTTATAATCTGCCCAGTTAAATTTATGTCCCGTCCTTTCTATTGAACGCTACTGTCTCTGAAGAAAATGCTGAGAGCAGCACAGCGCTTTGAGCCTCTGCTTCTCAGCTAGGTGATTGGATATGCAGTAAAATAGCAATATTGTTAACAGACTGATGTTATAGATGTAGCTACGCTTTCGGCTTTTTATTAGCTGCAGCGATTACCCAGTCCTGCCAAATTCTTTCAGCTTAAAAGAAAACCTCACAATTGCTAAAAATTGCTGTTCATGCCAATCCGGAATTTAAAATGGAACTCTAGGCACATGCGTACAAATGTTCTCATGTGTTTAACTACATTAAATGTTTTTTTTAATGCAGCTGAATGTGCGTGCCTTATTTAATCTTAGCCTTTTGTATTCCCTGCAGACTGGGAGAAGAAGGGGCAACACGAGGGATCAATATAAAAATATGTTTAATGATGTGTTCAAAAATAGAGAGCTTAATTCATTTTTATATATCTTTTAAATTGTCCTGAAGTTCAGTTTACATATTATTGAAAAAAAATCCCTCAATCCCTTCGCAATCTAATTCCAGTTGGTCTTGCACCGTCCTACATTGCTTCCTCTTTCCAGGGCAGCTGGTGCCGACATCTTCTTGCATCTTCTTCTTAAGTCACCCAATCTCGTACTGTGCAGGCAGGTGATCGGGTGATGTTTCCTCCTGAAAATTTACATTCTTTAAAAATTTACACTTCTAGAAAAAGCCCCTTTTGCACATGCCTTCTGGACTATCTTCTGGACTTTGGGGAATAATTGGATTAGTAGTTTACACAGACATGGCATTCTTTTATCCTTCTATTTAAGTTCGCAAGAAGTAAAAAGAACAAAATCGGCTGGAATTTTTCTGTGCTTGCATAAAAAAAAACTAATACAGCCACCAATCTAAAAACTGGTAAGCTGCAAAATATTACATATACAGTGTTCTCCCCAGCCTCTTTCAGCTGGGTGCACCACCCGGCACTTTTCAGCAACCACCCGGCTGTTTTTGGGTGGTTATTGGTGAGTTAGGTCACAATTCAGGGGCTTCCACCCGCCTACAGTTTCTTCCCACCAATCTTAAAAAAAAATTCTGCCTTGAGCACTGATACAGTTCCTAGATTTAGTAATGGCTTAAATGGTGAAGTGAGTTTAAAAATGAGGGCCCTTGCACTTTCAAGAAAAGGTAAGATATAACAATTGCCATTAGTTTATCCGTTCTCTTTAAAAATGTAATATACCTTGGACTATATACAAGCCTGGATCAGATCTATCTACCGAGAACTGTTAATAATGCCTATATATTTTTAACATTTGTCTTTATTATTTAAAATATTGTCTACTAAATATGTTCAGCGTGAAAATTGGTCCTATGTCCCTGATGATTTAGTGAACTCTCTGGCACATGAGTTTAATAAAATCCAATTGTTTATCTTGCTAAAAATGACCAATTAAAAGTGTGACGGGGAAGTATTTGATGCTTGTAAGTGGGTCAGCCTGCAGCATGAATAACCGAGCAGTTTGTTTGCTAATATCAGACTTCTACAACCACATATGGGAGCTCCAAGCCAGGCTGGTTCTAGGCTCACATAAACCGCTCTTCCCAGCTGGCACTGGGCATTCCTAGTTGGGAAGCTGATTGAGCTGAATTTCTCCTCCTCCCCGGGCATTTTTCCAAAACTAGTACTGCAAATGTATTGAAAGGTTTGGTGATGGAATGTTCACTTGATCTAATTTATTACAATATTCCTTTGTCATCATTTCTCCATTTTATGGCCTGTGTTTCCCATAATGTCACCTATATGCCAGCAATGTGGTATCTGCAGCAATGAATTAATTGCTTGTTTTCACTATTCCCAAATCGCAATCTGCTTAAAGAGAACATATGGCATTTCCTGAAACATTCCCTGGTGGAGAATTTTCCAGGTTCATGTGTTTCAATTGCAGTAATTGATTCTTTACCAGGGAATGTATAATATTAAGAATATTATTATTATTATTTATATAGTGCCCACATATTTCACAGTGCTGTACATTAAAAAGGGATTTATGGAATGTCAGATTCACTGCTTTATTAATAGACCACACAGTGTTGTACAGTGTAAAAAAATGAGTAAGTTTTCTTTTTGTAGTTAATAACCCATGAAAAATTGCATATGAATATTTGCCATTTACTTTTTTTTCAGCTATCAAATGGAGCAGAAACTCCCTTTTCATGTGTTTACCTGGCTAATCTTTGCCAGTTTGCTAAAACAAATAAAGCCTGTTCACTGAGCTGAATAGCTAAAGCTAAAGTTATACCAACACCCACTTGCTTTTCCTTCCACACTGCTCCTAATAAAGTTAATTTTGGAGAGAACGATAGAAGAAGGGAATGCTTCTTACACACCTGAATTGGGTCTCTACTCCCATCCTGCTCTGTATTTGAGAAAGGTATTCCCAATGCAAGCTGCTAATGCTTCCTATTCTCCTTAAGTGGACATAAAATCCCACTTTGAACTTTTGTGATTCAGGCAGGTTGTTATTGCAGAAACGGACAAGCAATGTCCCTTCTGCAATAAATGTTCTTACCTGTCTGATCACCCAGCATTACCAGGTTCCATTGCGCATGCCGGTAATGAATGAGATTCACGCCATTACAGCATGGTCAATCAAGGTGGACAAAGATTGTCTACAAGAAGAACAGGAGATGGTGGTGCCCTGCAGCAGGAAGGGGATAGACGAGTATCACAGGTTTAGTTCCCTATAAGAAAAAAGAGCCAAAGGAAAGAATAGCTGTGGGTAAGCCACTGTTGACATCCACCATCAATGGAGTCAGCCAAAGTAGAAATGAAGAATGTTCCAGTAATAGAATTTATCTTGTAAAGTTGATAAATAATGACAGATGCATTTCTTCTGGGAAAGAAGTGTCCTTATAAAAGTAAAAGAAGAAACCAGACAGAACCCAGATGTATGATAAACAGTCAAGGTATTTTTTAAATAATTTCATCAGTAAAAGAGAATACCCAACATTTTTTGGGGGTTCTTCACAGTTCCCCTTCATCAGCCCATGTAGTGGTTTGAGAATAACTGGACCAAAAGCAGTGATACTGGATTGGAATTCTCTGAAGTGTTTTGCTCAGATCACCAATCTATCAGCAGCCTCCAAAAAGTGAACTCTTTTTTAATTTTGCTAGATTAAACTCTACAGCTGAAAAAGTGATTGAAGTCCACAGATATTTATTAAATTTTGGAAGCCCAAACGTGATGTTCAGTCCAGGGATTCTGCTCTGAATGGCCCGTCAGTCTGTGCGGCGACAGAGCGATGTGATTTCCCAATGACGGAACTGAAATAGAAGCACTTTTCTCAAACAACGTCAGAAAATGTCAGTGCACAATCACAGAAGATGGCTCTCAATAGGGTTATATAGCTTGAGGTCTTGTAAACAGCGGCAAAGGAATTATTCTAATGTACGAGACTGTGCTGAACATAAATCTTTAACCATTTGCACAATGTTTTCTGACCTCTGTGTGGAGTTGCATGGTATTGTACATAAATATATATAGTTTTGAATATAGAACAGAAGATGTCAGATATTGGGAATTTGTGTGTGCTCCTACATTCAGGGGCTAAATACATAGGGCTTGATTTATCAAAGACTGGAGAATATAGACAATCATGGGGGAACCTGGAATGGATCTCACACAGGATTGAAAATGTTTGCAAATGAGTTTAAAGAAATCCATCTCAGGGCTTCCATTATAAACTGTTGTCTCCAGTCGTGGAGAACTTTTTATTTATGGGGAGTATATAGCTTGACAAATATGGGCAAAGGCAAAACAGTTTCCATTTACAAACATTTGTTTGCTTGTTTGAAAAAGATAAACCAAAAACTAAGTTAACAGATTTCTAGTGGAGTAAATGTTTTGTATGTGTTATCTGCGCTCCGACCCTAAAGGCCAGAGGGACAAAACTTTTTAAGGTACTCGGGAGCAATGTAGCAGTCCTGACTTTTATTCTTCAGTTAAAAGATAACAGCAACAGCAAACTGACCCTGGGCACAGGAATGGATGTTGTGATGCAAAAGCACGCAGAGTGTCGATATTAAAAGTGGGTGGTGAACTTCTGTATGTATGACAAGAAGAATTATTAATTGACAAACCTGCCACTGTGGTTTTGTTTTCATTCTTTCATAATACCTAATGTAAATGCCTCATATACTCACCTAAATCTCTGGTCATGTGATACTCTGGGCCCCCCGTTTTCTCTCTCTTCCATGCAGAAGAGAAGGGTCCGTGTTTGGGTGTCCCTCTGAACAGGTCCTACTCACTCTAGAGTGGTGGGGTCCTCCCATGATGACACCAGGAACAGTGATGGGCTCAAACTGCAGATCTGGATCACTTTGACACATATGGCGGACTAAGGGACAAGTAATTCAGGGGTTCTGCAGCTAGCAAAATGTCATCAGTGGTAGAGCCATGCAAAAGACTAAGTCCAACATTCCTTTGGGGCATTGCGCCCTCGCTGGCTAGGGACAGGGCAGCATTTCTATAGAAATAGGTCTCTGAGTGATCCTGATGCTGGTAACTAATCACCATTATCACATTTGCCAGTCTGGCATTTCCCTTTACCTATAGGCAAGTAATAAGATGCTTCAGTAGGTTTTCCAATTTTAATTTACAGATGGCAAATGGGTGAGCAAGGGGTAAGAGAGATAGAGGTGGGAGGGAACAATAATTTCTCACAATGGTCCTGGTGACAACTTGATTGGTATTAAACTTGGAGTGGTCACCGATCAACCCCAAAATCTCAGCAGACCTATTCAGGAAATTAGAATACACAGACAAAAGGCAAAAAACTGGTCAAACTGGCTTCTCTGTCCTAGCCCCTTGGGGGACGAAGCAATATCATTCAAGGCTCCCATCAATTCCCATTGGAAGGATGAAATAATACAGTGACATATGTTCAAGTCTTAAAATTCTTATATACCCCAAGATTCCAGGCTAAACTTTTCATGTCTTGCGTTTTGGTTTATAAAACACCTATACATTATTGATTAATATGGCAGAGATGAAAGGGCTCTGCCTCTGCTTTGCATATTGGATGCTGGGACATGGAAAATGAACTCGCTGGAGCAGCATCAAAGTTCAGAGATACTGGAGATGATCAATGCTTTGCACACTGACTTTGTCATTGCGATTTTTAAGATGTTCTCCAGTAAGAAGTAGGACCTCGCATCTGAAATGTGATGCTGGACAGTGTATATTTGTTATGTGCAAGTAATTAACTAATTCCCTGATTGGCCCTGATACTGATCCAATGGAAATAAAGCCGTGTGTTCCCAGGTTTCAGCACCAAATATTTACAGATGTTACTGCATAGTACTGTTTATATGGAGAAGCAGTGTTGTCATCCCAGGACGGGAAGTGTGTTAGGGCTACAGATCTCCTGCCTCATTTCACATCTTTATAATACATGGGAAAAGTGTTTTGTGATCCAGCAGGGAGAGTAACACTGCTTGGGATTTCAGTGCAGGAGAGGCAGTATTGTCATTTTATTATAGGACTTTATATACATATTGGATTGCTGGCAGATCAACAGGTATTTTTAAAAAACTTCCAACAATTATATATATATATATATATATATATATATATATATATATACATACATACATGGGAAGATGTGCATACATTGCAGAGATGTACCGAATATGTTTTCCTTTGTCTAAACATACACTTTAGGATTACAGAACAGGGTCTCTTTCAAGTCATCAGTGAAGTGAATCCCTCATGGGAGTATTGTATCCTGCAGAGTCGATTGAAAGTTGTTAATTGAAAACTTGGTAGCTGATAATTATTATTGCATATTTGTTTTATTAATATCATTGCAGCATATGGGCTTACTGGTCTGGTCAACTCTGCACGGTTTTGCAGGTGTAACACTGGGAATTCATTTCCATTTATTGGACTGTTGGGGCCTGACTGTGGACTAGGGACTGTTTTGGGGTCTGGCTGTGTCTTAATAAAGGAAGCTGGTGCTGTATCGAAAACTTTAGGTATGTCTAAAGGCAAAGCATATTAGTTATTATATATTATTTTCTCTGCACTCTGTGCCCCTTAAGGGACCTTTGCCTCCACTCTCAGTTATGGAGACTCATACACACAGGACTATGAATTCTTTCTTTAACAGCCGTCAAAGGAACGGGTGTCCCCATTGGAATATTTCCGCTCACCTAGTTCCGGTGACAATTATGTTTTGGATTTCCTACTTTCTGACAGTTTTAAAATGGTCACAGACATACAGAACCTGATTTCTTAAAGCTCTCCAAGGCTGGAGAGGATACACTTTCATCAGTGAAGCTGGATGATCCAGCAAACCTGGAATGAATCTGGTTCAGGATTCAAAAAATTTGCTAGCAAATAGCAAATGACTTTGAAGAAATCCATTCCAAGTTTGCTGGATCACCAAGCTTCACTGATGAAAGTGTATCTTCCCCAGCTGTGGAGAGCTTTAATAAATCAGGCCCACAGAGAGAGAGGATGAATCTCCCCAATAAGGGACACCAACTGCATTAAATGTGACAAAGGATCTAACCTCTCATCAATCTATCAAAAAAATTGCTGGGTTAAGAATTAGCTCTTATCTTTCCCTCAATAGGAACAACTTTTTTTTCTTCTATTTAAAAACTGCATTATTTGATTACAAAACATGGTATACTAATATTAAAATATAAAAGTGTTTTTTTAAATTTTAGCTGTTATTAGCCAGTATAAAGAGATCACGTTAAAAAAGCAATTGAGGTTTAAGTAATAATTTTTAGTGTATACAACATAAAAAAAGTAGGTATATACAGTGGTATATAAAATAAAATACTTTTTTAAATGTTTTTTTTTTTTTGTCACACAATTGACATGCTGGAAGTAAATAATAAATGGAGGACCTTCACTGTGTGTACATGTACTCTGATGTTCTTTTGAGGAAGATCAATGACATTGATGAGATTGATATAGCAGGTAAAGGCTGTAAGGGGAAGAACGGTTCCCCAGTCGATGGAATCTTTTGTGTGTTACGTAAGGCCGGTGCTTTGCAGCGAGAAGCTCTGCTCAGCGGGTGATTGCTGCAACTCCTTTGTAATTAAGCAGCATGAACATTCCACATGTGGCGTAGTAGATGTTATTATATCTGAGTCAGAAGACAGACCAAAGCTATTATTTAAATAACACTTCCCACGACATGTTATTTCTCTAAAAGTCCGGGCAACGTTAATGCCAGTGAGCAATCTGTAGAGAAGGGGCGTTCAGACGTATTGGTAAAAATATTGACTGTGAGTTGTAGCGGATTTAGTTCTGGAAAAAGCTTAAAGAAAACTTGTGAAGAAACAGCGAGGCTGCCATTGCTGAGTCTATTGTTTGTGTATTCTGATAAGGTGTTTTTACTTTTCTTTGACTTTTTTGATCTCTGTACTTTTGATCAAGTACTGAAGTTACAGTGTCTGCTTAATGGCCAAAATTTAAAAGAAGGTCAGCAGTGAGAGTACTTGTATTTCTTTCATCCCTGACTTACTTAGAGTGGGCCTAATGTCATATATATCTCATTTTAGGTTCATGCTGTTTGAAGTGTAATTGTAATATGGGTATTTGTTCCCTTTCTATTCTCCAGGCCGGTGTTCATCCCAGCCCCTTTTAGCTGGGCGCACCACCCAGCACTTTTCAGTAACCACCCTGCTGTTTTTGGGTGGTTACTGAAGAGATGGGTCACAATACGATAAATTGTCCTCCCATCCAGCCTAAAAAAATTTCTGTTCTGGGTTGCTCCTGGCAATTGCTTCACTTTTAATCTAAAAATTAGACACCATCATGGTTCATGTTCTTGGCTGTAAGTGCTGCCTGACACAGACCCATCTCTGCTACTGACTCTTACTTTCTACAAGGTTACAATATTGCATATCTGATGTCTGTTTATTAACAGTGCACCACAATGTACATTTTGTGTTATAACAAAGAAAAACATTTTTGTTGCACATCAAGCTGTGCTTAGAAATGTATAGATCCCATGCCATTGATTGCTATAAAGGGATTTCAGACCTCTATGTATATGTTTCTATTATTTCGTTCTAATTGCTATCTTGTAGTACCATTACAAGATGTTGAAGGGGGTTAATTTTATGTTATAAGTTCAGGTAAAGTTTTATTTCTCTGTGTATGATAAAGCTGGTGTCGTTTGTATATTTCATGTGCACCATTATTCCCTTAATCCCAGGCAAAAGCTCATTCTATGTTATTGCACAAATTATTGATTCTGCATGAGAATAATGAAAACCTTCCGACTTGTTTGTAAGTCCAAATGTAACCTATAGCAGATGAACAGAAAATATCTGGTTGCTGTGGGCGATGGCACCATTTCTTTCAGAATGTATATGCATTCATCTGTCCAGGAATCGGTAATGCTGTCTGTTCCCTGTTCAAAGAAGTTCTATTCATATTACCAGCAATCATACACTGCTTCTGCATCTACTGCAGCTGGCACTGGCGTGCATTGGTGGCAGTGGTAATGTCACCCCCTTCATTGTGTGACAGTGCTCAGGCCTAGGAATTGGCTGCCCATTCATACCCTGGGATAATTAGGCAGTGGTGGAATAAAGATCATTATGATTAATACACAGGGTTTATAAAGCACCAACATATTATGCAGCATTGTGCATTAAGTAGTGCAATAAGATAAACTTACCTACATGTTTGCAATGCTTTACCTAAACCCATCAATCCTTGCTTCTTCATTGCTGCCAGCATCTTCACCCGGTCCTCTTCTGGCTTCAGGATACTAAGTCATCTTGATTGGCTCATTGGAGATCATTTATTGCCGGCAGCCAGCTATGCCAGGATTATACACTGAGTACACTGAGCTCAGTACATTATAGAAAAGATAGGCAACTGGTAAGTTTGTCCCTTCTCCAATAAAGAACCTGCCTACTTTTTTAACTTTTTTAAGTATACTTCTACTTTCCCCAAGACCGTCCATAGGCTGCTAGAATGTGTGGGCCTTTGCATAAAAAACTAATAATATGTTTTATAATAATTATGTAAGTAGTCAGTAAATTCCTTGATTTCCATGTAGTTTTCCGATGTTTGTGTCTTGCTTGTCACACCCTGGGCATCTTTGTATCTGGATACAGAATTTGAGTGTATTCTGCATACTTGAGACAATTTCCCTTGGCCAACCAAGGCAAGACCAGGCTGGGTACGATCACTGGCAGCTGGGAATATTCCATGGGTGCTTGTGTTCAGCAGCAGAAGGCATGCACACAGATGTGATCATTGTTTGGGGTATAAATAGTGATTGTGCTATGATACCAGCGTTACCATCTGAGCACTAATGTCCCAATTATCCTGACATCATACACCCACCAAATGTGCATCCCATAGCAGAGAAACACAGTTATCTCCAGATAACACAAAGTATAATAACGGAACGTCTATATATCCTGCAATAATAATATATATTGCATATATAATATTTAATATATGGAAATGTTTGATCCGCCTAGCTGGTTTCTGCAAGAGATTTTTTTTTGTTTTTTCTAAATTCTTCTCTTCTGCTATTTTCTTCCCTACTTCGTGGGATATTTTCTACATTTTCCATAGCCATCTACCCAGTCTTTGTCTATGTTTTACAATGCAGGTAAAAATCATTGACATTACAAGATTCCTTTTTCATTCATGCCTACCAATTACATCTCGGTTTATTGGATTAGAGTCCTCCATGCTGCATTTTTGGTGCATTCTGTCATTCAAGTCAGACGTGGCTGACAACATTCTCTCCTCGACTTAATCATGGAAATCCACTTCTATATTGTAGTAAGGGCTCAACTATTGAGGGGCAGCCACAGACTAATAGCTGCCTATGTATAGCAGTATTTATTTTGTAGTTAGTGCTCTTTCCTTTAAAACAAAACCCTGAAATTCAAAGGCAGGTGTTCTTTTTTAACTTTTTTTTTTTTTTTAATTTTTTTTAACTTTTAGCTCTTCTAACTCATAAGGGCCACAGTTAGAAAGCACGGCTATATGTCTTACTGCAGCCCACTGCTTAAAAAAAACATTACAGTAAAAAATAAATTTGAATAAAAATATGTTTTTTTTTATTCACTTGCGACGTTCCTAAACTTAAACTATTACTACTTCTTTTACTACTCTGTAAAGCATAAATTATATTGCACAGCCCCCTCCTCCGTGTACATTATAGCTCTTCTGGTAGTGTCTAATTTTTGTCTGTTCTTGGTTCTCTTCTCATTTGCTCTCTTTTTATCCCTCTCTAACTTTTTATGCAGCTGCAGGGTGTCTGGAGTAATTTCTGCTGCTACACTCACCTTTGATCGAGAGCTGCCCTCTACAGTATTTTCTTTCTGCTACTTATTGTCTATGTTCTACTGAAGGGTGGCCAGCATCATCCAAATTATTTCCTTTGGACCCATGTTTTCATGGTCTGGTCTGTGACAGTAAAGGGGAAGGCAGTGTTGAACCAAGACATTTTTTAAGCCGAGTGGGAAGAAATTTTAGGGGGGTCTCAGCCTCCGTGTTGTGACCCAACTCTTCAGTATCCACACAAAAACAGCTAGGGGGTCACTAAAAAGTGCTGGGTGGTGCACCCGACTAAAAGGGGCCAGGGAGAACACTGGTGGAGTGCAGTAATGTGCTAATCTTTCTGCGGGGCCCTTTTCCTCTTTGGATCTTCTCCCAGTGCTGAGTGGCGCTGACTACATTCCCTGTGTCATGGGTGTCATTGTGATGCTCCCTATAGGGGCCCGTGTTGCCTGTGTTGTTCACAATCTTCTGGTTGTCATCAACACAGAAAATGTAGGACATCTAAGGGCTGAAAAGTATTTCTGTGAGGAACAGCTTCAGGGAGGAGGTGAATATTGCAGCCAAAGCTGCATTTGTGTTATAAATACCTACTGGTGGCTTCTTTTTTTATTTTACAATTTAAATTATATTAGCTGCAGTTCCACTGTAACCAACAAAAATTCTAAAAGCTATTCCGATTGTGGTTTTTTTTTTAAATATTACTATTGCTTTGAACAGATGACTGCCTTGTTTATATACTGCAGCCTTCGAGTAAAGTCAGCAGTGACACCTCTCCAGGCTGCAGCACTCGGTCCCTTGCTAAGCAAATTCCTCTCCAACGCTGACTTGTGAGTTAAAAGAGAATTCGAAAAAAAAAACCTGACCGCTGCATGAAAATTTCACACCGCAGCGCTAATCATCAGTTTTCTTGGCTGCGATTGAAGCCTCCGTCACCCCAAGCCGTGGAAGCGACAGCATGGCAGTCTGCTGATTCAGACACACTGTTAGATATGAGCTTATGACTATAGAAGAGGGAATTTATAGGATGTACTACACTAGGATTTTAGCCGTGTTCCGCCTCCAGCGCCTTTTCTGAATGCCGTATACGCTCCTGCTTATGCCGCTTTTTCAAGGATGAATGTTTTAGTAATAACAGCAATGAGAGCCAGGGGTTCAGTTTGCATGACGCAGGTGCTGCCATATCATTTCTGAGCATGTAAATAGAAATTAGAGTTTGTATTCACCAAGGACCCCCCTGAGCCATTATGATTAAATGTAATTTTTTAGGTGATATTTTCAGTTTATTCTTGTTTGCTCCTCTGTATTTTCTCATATATATAAAGTACTGCACTAACCATTACTGGTAAATGGCTGCGTAGATAAAAATGGTTGATTGTGTAGGGGAGCTTTTGTATTTCATTAATCTGAGCAGGTTTAAAGTGATAGAAACTTAAATCACTAAGTTCATATTTGCGGTGGGCATGTCCATACATCTTTTAGCAGTTTGGCCACCCCAATAGCTGCGTTGGTTCATGGCCCAACCAGCATTTGAACATTTTTACAGGGGAGCAGCAGCCGGCAGTGCAGACCCATTTGCTGCCATCCCATTTATTTTCAATGAGTTGTCATCGGTGAGGTGTCTCTCTACAGGAAGGGATTTGAGGAAGCAGTAACTGCGCCACAACCTCACTGCTAGTACCAAAGGCTTCCATAAAACAGTGACAAATATTATAGCCATCTTCCCTTTCCCCCGCAGCATCCCATCCCACCGTACAGCAATCAGACACAGCTTACATGACAGTGGCAACTCTCCTCTGAATTTAGGAGCGGTTCTGCATTGTTACCACCCCCTCATAGGAATCTGCATTAGTCAGGATCATTAGGATTTTGTGGGAGCATCAGGATCCACAAAAATGTTGTGCTTCCAATGATGGAGCAGTGCAAATATTAGCACTGAGAAACAGGTTTTTTTTTTAAATAAGGTTTATTCTGCTTTTGCAGGCAAAAGTAGTTAAGGGTTATGCAAGCAGCAGCACTGCCTTATGATGGTGCTTCTAAAAAAAGGGACATTGATATGCTTTACAAATGCAAAGTTAGCACTATGCTGGTTTCAGAATTCCACATCTAGCGCAGAGCTATTAAATTAAAGAGAGAACAAAAAAAAAAGCAAAACTTCAGAGCTTGTTTGTGTGACCTGTCGAATTCATGTGACCACTATCTCCTCTGCCAGTAGAGTTTTCTCTATTACATTAAACAGAGATAATGTAATTCAGGCTGTACCCAGCGGATTTCACATTCATGGTGTAGATTCGGCAAGGACTAACCTAGCAATATCTGCACTTTGTTTAAATGAGCCCCTAAATGTCACAGTTAGCTTTTACATTTTCTTTATGAACGAACATTTTCTTAAGCACTTTACGGCTTGGGTAAGCAACTTTAAAATTAACCTTCAATTGAAATTTTTATAAGCTGAAAGGTCTCCATGCTCCCTGTGTACCAGTGCTGTGCCAATCATTGGGCATCAGTGCTGTCTTATAGGGTAAGTTACAGATATATCCCTTTATCCTGGTGGATGGGAAGGGAAGGTATTAGTGATGAAATGTACACATGTAACTTTGCCTTCATTGGGCTCAATTCACAAACCTAAAAAAAGCTAATTCTTTGCATTTTCATATATTCTAAAGTTTGTGAATGAAACACATTATGTTGTATATACAACTTATAGTATATACATACTTTAGGGAGATTCTGCTTGTGAACATTAAATATTTTAGTCTGTTTTTCCATAAACTAAAGCTGGAATAATAACAATCTTCTTTTACATCCTAAATTATATACCCCCAGCACATCTAAACTGGCTGTTCATTAAGAGGGAACCCAATTCTAGGGTGCATAGGGTGCATGGGCTGTTGAAATATATACAGCAAACTTGCATTTACCACTCCAGCACTGACAGGTCCAGCCTCCAATAAATTCTCTATTTGATGCACCCATCTTCTCCTATGCTGTTTTTTCCAGGTTCCTTCTCATGGTTTATGGCCATTGACAATGTAACTGCTGTGCAAGTATATGTGTGTGGAGCAGAGCGAGAGCGAGAGAGCAGGCCTTTGTTGGCTAAGTAAATAAAAATTGTGTCTAATTTATTTCAAAGAAACCAACATATATGATATAAACCTAAACATTAACATAGACCTACTATGCTAGTCCAATATCTAGACATAGTACTTCTAGTGTGGTTTATAAACTCTGTATTGAACTTTCATACAGAATAATATTTGCATAAACAAGGAAGTCACTTGTCTCCTTTCCCGACGTGTTTCGCCTATAAGGCTTCCTCAGGGGATTAGGGAGTCATGTACAGGTTGCACTGGTTCAATAAAAATAAATATATACAAATTTTGTGTAAGACAAATAAGATAGAGGTCATCATAATCACATCTATATAGTTGTAGGAAAACAGTACTCATTAAAAGGGTATTGAGACAGCTTAATTAAAGTAAGGATGAAAAATTATAAGTAAGATATGAGTAGGATATAAAAAAGATACTCCTGTGCAAGTATATTCACATGGGTGAAATCATCCTTGGGAAGAGAAGAATAACTTCCAAAAGCAGAAGGTGCCTGCTTGGACTACTGAAATGAGATGAGGTAGAAGGAAAGATGCAAATTTTATTTATTGACTGTTCTTATAATACTTAAGGGTGGAAGGTATTGCTATTTTGCTGCAAAAGAAAAGAATTCACATGGAAATTGGGGCCAATCTTCTGCAATTATCTTCTATTGGACCGGAGTTCTTGTTTAATAGAAATTTCTAGTAAGGAGAATTGTTCTCTGTGGCTTGTAGGTATTACAGAAATAAGCTTTGCACATAGCTTGGAAACCCTACTGGGAAACAGTGATTTCAGGTAGATTATGTGAGCTTGGTGGCTATTGCTCATCGGGGTTCTCTTTAATTATTAATATCCTGACTGAGGATAAAAGACCAAGAGGGCAGGCTGATTCTGATGGACGTAGGACTATCACAGCATACTATGGCATAGTGTAAGGAGAAGTGTAATACAGGTACAATAAGTTCTATTTAAGCTAGGCTCTGAGCACATATGAAAATCACAATTTAATAAATTTATAGAGTCAGTTAAAAATCAATAAACATATTTTTACAAATGACTGGTGAAAGTACAGAGCCTGTCAGCACTTAGCATGAGAAAGTACAGCAATAGGAGCCAGTTCAGGTCTACTACAGTGCACTGTGCTGTATATTCACGAATGAGAGCTTCAAGAATGTAGAAGAAAGTAGAGTGAATTGTACTTCACCAAGCATTCCGATCACTAGGAACTTCCAAAACACTGGAGATAAATCTGTACGAGATGTACACGTCTTACAATTTTGACATGTAAAAATAAAAAAATGTTTGAAATCCTGAAAGAATAAACTATAATTTAAAAGTACTTTATACCTTTTGTGTAAAATCAGTCTGTTAGGATTGTTTGGCTTTTGTATTCACTTGTGATTACCTTTAGATTCAACTGTTTTATCCAGGGCTGTGGAATTGGAGCCAGAAACAAATATTGGGTACCTGGAGTCGGCAAAAATGTACCCACTCCACCACCTCGGTTTTATTGCTCTGAAAGTGAAATCCTGCCCCTGTGTGCTTGTCCTTAGGAAAGCTGGTCTTGGCTATACTGTCACAAGATTAAAACTGGACAGAGTTACAAATGCTGCCAAGGCTTTCTGAGCATCCTGTGAATTATTTAAACATGTGCTGAGCCTGTCCATAGAGAGTCTTGGCTGGAGGTGGTTGTTATTTATAGTGGGAACTTGTTTTTTTTTTACCTATAAAATGCCTAATTTATCACAGCTAAAAAACTGAAGAAGCTAGACTTTCAAGGGAGAACCTGAGTGATCCTACAAACCTTGAATGGATTTCAGAAAATCATTTGCTATTAGTTGGCAAACATGTTTAATCCTGTACCAGATCCATTCGAGGTTTGATGGATCATCCAGATTCTCCTATTATAGTCTATGATGATATATATAATCTTCTCCTACATGTAATATATATTCTTCTCCCCAGTCTTGGAGAGCTTGAAAAAATCAGTCCCAGAGTCTGTACTACCTTTGGGAAAGCATGATGGAAAATTAAGTAAAGTCAAATTGGAAGTTTAAGGGCCCCACCTCCTATATAGGAAACCAATATGGCATGGCAGGCAATAGAATGACATTTTGTCGTATTTTTCTGTGGGATGACATATAAAGTCAGTAAATATTACTACCCAGTGTGTACACCACCTTTGTTTAAATATCTTCTCTTCTGATAATTATGTAGAACACATGTATTCCTGTATATGATACTATGGACTTTTTTAGTGCACTCTCAAACTCTTATCAGTGGGACCAGCTGACATAATTCATAGGAGTGATATGACTAACACACTCTATAGTCCTAGCTAAGTGTTATGTTTAGAGACTGTCCACCCTCTATGTCCACACTGGCACAAAACTCCCATATAGGTAAATATATGAGTATGTATGTGTATGTGTGTGTGTGTGTGTATATATATATATAACAATTTATTTTTGTACACTCGGTCATTGATAAAGCTTCCATCATATGTGTGTCCATGTTGGGTTATTTCACCTTTTACACTTACATTTCGTTGAATATACTTAAACAAAGGGCCTGATTTATTAAAGCTCTCCATGGCTGGTGATGATACACTTTCATCAGTGAAGCTGGGTGATCCAGTAAACATGAAGTGGATCTGGTCCAGGATTTAAAACTTTGCTAACAAATAGCAAATGATTTTTAAAACTCCATTTCATGTTTTCTGGATCACCCAGCTTCACTTCTGAAAGTGTATTTTCTCCAGCCTTGGAGAGCTTTCATAAATCAGGCCCAAAAAGTGAGGGACAATCTTGAATTTCTCCATACCAGAGTCATCAAACTGTTTCTTTATTAAGCTGATTTTATGTATAGGAGCACTGTCATGCTAAAAATGAAAAGGACCTTCCCCATTTGTTATCAAAAGGTTGGAAATGCACAATTGTTTAAAATGTCTTTGTTTGCTGTAGCGTTAAAGACCAAATGAGCTTGATGCTACAAAGCTAAATTGTTTTGTTTAGAAGGCATCCACATCCTGAGCAGGTTCTCCCAAGTGAGGTTACTCTCAGAAGCAGTGGTCTGTCTGCAGATGTCTAACACATCCCCTCCAGAGTCGGATCAAGGACAATCCATAAAACCTTTGGCGTTAATGATTGAACAATCTCTAGGTTTGGTTCAGCAAGGGATATGTTGGATCTCAACAGAGAGACCTCATCAATATTCTGGCAATAAACAGACGTTTCTAATCAGGTTTCTACAGAAAATGAACAATAGTAAATACACCTTTAGTTCTGATGCTCCTGGGATATATACCCAAATTTCAACTGTACTTATTTTTACCTGAAAATACATGAAAATGTTTTGACTCAAACCTAGACCTAACTGCTACATTTCATAGTAGTAATAAATAGTAAGTCCAAGAAAATGAATGTGAACAAAAACATTCATAGCGTGTTATTTTTAAAATATGTATTTCAAGGAGGGTTAAAGTTAAAATCTATATCTTTTTCTCTTTCCTTTTATAGGTTAAAGTATTTGGCCCTTTTGAGTTTGTTTTGATGGATCACTTGCTCATTTGTGCATTATTGCTGGTCACCGGTAGATGGTGCTCTACCCTCATGTAAAGTGTGTAACAAACTCATGCCTCATGTCTCCAATGGCAACGCTCGTTGCACGTCTTACACGGTCACACAATGCCATCTAGTAGCGTGTCCTAAGTATAAAACTAGTTTATTTTTCTAATGGCATTGTGTGGGGGAAGTAATGTAGGCTTATACTCGAATATAAATGATATAAATTATTGAAAATGAAAAATCATTACATGAAATGAAAGGGCAATTATAAATTATGGCATATTCAGTATTATAAACAGCAGCTTTTAATTGTGTTTTCTTTCACTAAAAGTTGCTATTTATAATGAGAGAGGGGGTCCTTGTAAATTACACATACTTTTGCATTTTTATTGCAGTGTCTGCTTAACAGTACCATTCATTGAAAACACCTAAACTTGATCTTTTGGAGGGAAGACAACAAACTTTTTGCCATATAATTTCTGTGATACTTGTACTTTTAGCCATATAGGCCCTGATTTATTAATTTTCCCCAAGGCAGGAGAGAATACACTTTTGTCAGTGAAGCTAGGTAATCCAGCAAACCTGGAATAGATTTCCTAAAATTTGTTAGCAAATGTTTTCAATCCTGGACCAGATCCACTCCATGTTTGCTGGATCACCCAGCTTCCTTGATGAAAGTGTAATCTCTCCAGCCTTGGAGAATTTTATTAAATCAGGGCCACAGTGTTTATATTATACAATAAAATGTATATTTTTTGCGTCTTTAAAGAAAAGCCTATTTTTGTATTAAAAATGCTAAATCACCACCCCTATTCTTCTCTTCTCATCAAGTAATAACTTCACATTCAGACTGATTGCCATGGTCTGGCAGATGGTATAGCACAATGCAGCCAGGTACATGTGGTGCTTCCAAGCCATAGAGATAAATGGCTTAGCTGTCTTCAGTAAGTGACGGGCCAGTGAATGGGCACAGATTTGCCCTACTATTTATACATCTGCCCCTAGGATTCGGTCTCTGCAGGGCCATTCACATAACCCAATGAAGGGAATGAGGATGAGACGGATTTAAGCTCTGATATTGGGTATTATTTTTGGATGAAGACTTCGACTGAACAAATCATTTAACAGATAACTGGAAGTATCAGTTGAAGGCTTCCCAAATAGCTGCAGGATTTTTCCGAGCTGGTAAAGAGACGTGTGGAGTTGGCCAGTGCCCAAGGCACAGATAACAGCTATGACAGTGGCTCCCAGCTAAATGGAGCAGAATAACACACTCTCCATTCAGCGCGGCATACACGCCAGTCACAAAAATTCATCTTACTTTGTAAAGTGCCGCTTGTTCATGGCAGTAAAAATATGCAGGTTCTGGAATTCTTTTAACTTCTCTTTGTCATCAGCATTCAACGTCCTAATCTCTGCTGACAGTATTATGTCAAGTCAAAACTGAACATTTGGTGGAAAAATTCAGTGTTCTGTGAATTAAAGTCTTTCAGATCATACTAGGATGGCTGAATGCAGATCTAAATTGCCATAAATAAAGATGGTTTTGATGGACCGCATTGGGACACTAGCACCTGCTGGGCCCAGGGGCTTTGGACAATATGGCGGAGAGGGGTGTTGTTAGAGGCAAATATATTGAGTCTCATGTTAAACAATGGCACCCATAAGAACTGGGGCTGTGTCTCCTGTTCCTGCAGGAGATTTTCTAGCGCAACAGAGTGGAAGGGGAGTTAATTTGCTGCATCCTCAGCTTCTGTTCTAAGCCCTGCCCTGCTGCCAGGAGATGGAAGCCAAGGAGGTGGACAGAAGGTGTAGTACAAAGGAGACGGGAGAAGAAGTGCAGTCAGGGAGTCATGGAACCATAAAACTAAAGAGGACGTGTGTTCCCCGGGAGAAAGAACAGGTTGAGCCTCTTCCAGTAAGTCCGAGAACCATGGACCTAAAAAGAGGGGAACGGAAGTGGGATAGAAACATGATTCAGAACAGTTGCTGCTAAGAAGTACCTGGTCTTAGATCCATAATCTGTGAGCGAACATTTAAAAAGAAATTATTTTGCCGAGATTATTGTGTGTCTATAAGACTGTAAATTGTGGAGAAGCAGCATTGTCACCTTCCCCTTTCCTCATCTCTGTAACATAGGGGGGAAGTATTCTGTAGTTCAGAATACTGATACCTAGGAACAGTATAAAAGATAACGATGCAGCACAGACAGAAATCAACTTTTTCATCTTTCTTTTTTTTTCCTGGCATATTTAACAGACTAGATGTAAGCACGTAGGACAAGCTATTGTTTGAGTTCTGAGCCTAAAACTCAAACTAATCCTAAACTTCAAGCTAATACACATACACTAAAGCCAATCATGCTGTCAAGTTAATTTTAGGGTCCTGTGACAGCCAGTGTTCTAGTTCAACATTTTGCAGGGCCCACAATTTAGTGGGGTACTTGCAGCAGTTCCCACATTCAATGACTTGGGGGCTGTTAATGGGCTTCTTACAGTGCTGGTATAATGATGGCAATGGGTGGCTAAAAAGCTGGATGGAGACTGACAAACAGAAATTGAAGTGAGAAATATCATAGAAGCCAAAGTAAATATAAGGTTTAATGGGTTGTAGAACCTTTATGTTATAGTTTTTTTGTATTGCTTAGGCTCCGGAGGGATGGGAGACCAATAACACTTGAATTTTTGTCCTTATTTAACCTAAAGTAAAATTCTGCAGTTGAATTCATCATTGTTTTTGTGTTAGTGGATTGCAGGTTTATAAAGTAAACATTTCTTATATTATATTCTATAATATATTATATATATATATATATATATATATATATATATATATATTATATTATATTCCATGTGTTGTGCTACCTCAGCAAACCCCCATTTGGCCAGCGTCCTTACAATGCCCGGTGCTGGTATTGGTTCCAGTACACTGTTATGGTCTCTGTGTGATTCCTCATTAGTTCTTGTAATGGTCCATCTGCTGTTTTTTAGTTTACACTTTTCCAAGCGATATGTTTCCGGCTGGTGAAGTTACAAAGCTGCAATCAAAACTGTCTATGACATACAGAAACCATATCTAGACTTGTTCTGGTGACAAGTAAGAGGACATATCTTCTTCGTCTATTTCTTCTTCGTCTATAACTGTTGTGCCTGTATGAATGGAAGTGAGAGGGAATCTCCCAGTAGAGGACACTTTACAGCTGCCTTGGCCTTTCCTACCCTGTCCAAAATGAGAAACTGAGAAACTGAACAGCAGTTTTGTTGTTTTATATCAATGGGCTTGCCATAATTTTTCTTGTTATTTTAATCTGGAGCTCTGCTTTAAAGCCTCAATCCAGCCAGGGATATACCCTATCCCATCTTAACTAATCAGTGTAAAAAATACAAGATACTTAACCTAATCCAGGGTTTCTCCCCCAAGTTCTGTGGAACCCTTGTGTTCATCTAGAGCAGGGGTCGGCAAACTCCAGCCTTTAGGCCAGACACGGATCCGGCTGGTAGTAATGCCCCCTGCCCGATCCGGTCTAATGCCAGTCCCTGCAAGGGGGCATTAGGAAGTACTGGAGCCAGAGCCACTGGAGCTCTGGTGCCGCCTCCTTGCTGTTGCTCCCCTATTTACCGCGCCGGCGTTGATACTTCCACTGCCGCGGTAAATAGGGAAAGCTCCCTGAAGGGAAATCCCTGCAATGCATACCGAGGGAGGGATTTCACTTCAGGGGGCATTCCCTGGTGGTGGGCAGAGCGATTAGGGCGTGACTCGACATCTGCCCTAGTGTGCTCCTGCCCACCCCTGAAATGGCCTAGTGGCCATAAAAGTTTGCCGACCCCTGATCTAGAGGTTGCTGGGGGTCCTTTTAAAACCACTAATTTGTGCTTCTTGGGTCAGTTACCACCTACACAAATTAATTTTTAAGTATCTGTAAGGGTGGCCTTCTTCCCACTGGTCAATAACATAACAGGCATTCATCCCATTGACTACCAATCTAATGTTTCATGAGATCTGCATATCATATATATTGGCAGGAGTTCCCTGAGACCTGAAAGTTATTATTAACAGTTGTGAAAGGGTGCCATTGTTACGTGTCACACCAGGCCCTTCATTTTGTAGGAACCTGCACTATCAGAAGTTTTGTTATGTACTGCACCTTTGGGCTGCAATTCTATGACCCCATAACTTGGCGTAGGGTGGACATGGAAGCCCCGGTGTCTATAACTGAATGACCAATGAAACAGAGTAACCCTTTATGTATGTACTTATCAGACAAACATTGGCTTTTGCACTGCTCATCGTAAAAGCCTCCAATGACCTCACAGATCCAGCCATGCATGGAATAGGTGTGTTAAAGTCTGAATTAGGTGTCACAAGTCCTGAGTCACCATGGTCACACCCCTTCTCTTTCATGTTACCTTAGCTGAAGTCAGAACATGCTGTCATTGTGGAGGGTGTGGTGATATTTTTAATACTCACCAGACATGGTGATAAATAACCGTTTCCACACCGCTGACTCGTCATCCTTATATAGCTCTTGCTGTAAGCTAACCTTCATTATTCAGCTTATTGTTGCAAGGTGTTAGATAGCATTGGTTGTATTCTTAGAATGAAGGAAGCTTCTACCAGTTGTGTGTGTTTGCAGTACGCTATCGTGTACGCTATCGTGCCAATGACAATAATAAGCAGGTAAACTTATGCAGCACTGAACTTTGCACCCATCTCTTTCCTGGTGCATTATGTCATGGAATTATTTTATGCTATGTGACTGCTGGTTTGCATAAGATTCAGAGCTGCCAGCATTTGAATAATATTTGGGTGAGATCTTGGCTTCTGTACAGGGACATGTGTATGAATGGCAATGTACAGGTTGTTTGAGAATACAACACTTGATGACAATGAGTTTTCCAAAGGACTTTGTATCTTAAGCTACTGCTTTGTGTGTGTATTGTATATTGTATATATGTATTTTTTATTATAATATATATATATATATATATATATAATTCCTTTAATAAATATACAGTTTTTATTATTTTATTCTTAGTTGTAACCTGATTCTCTCAGTTTGTGTGAAGTGGAGTTTCTTGAGATCCACACAAAGTGGATGCAACCCCTCCCTGATTTACATTTAGTTACCCAAAGCACTGTGTATATTAAACAATTGCCCCGGGTGGCATACATGCCTGCAGAAATGGCTGCATAGCACCACTCCTAATGGTGACACTAGTGCACTATGTCTCCATCACAACCCATGTGACAAGGTGACAACACAACGCACATGCCCCATTTGAAAACAGATCATTGTCACCTAATAACAGGAAGTGCCTGAACAAGAACCTTTGTATCAGGGTCACCTTATTATTTAAATGAAAGTTACAGTTTTAGATGATTGGAAATGACATTTAAGATTATGTGGCATTAAATCCTTTTTATGTTACTGATTTATTATTTGCTTTGCAAAGACTTTACTATATATTTTCAGTAGAGGAAACCGTCACAGTGGTATGCTTTAGAAGGGTAAAGGTGCTAAAGCACCATAACGTCCAATTACCTGTGTTCCGCAAAGCATGGAGCTGGCATGATACTTCCATAATATTCCTCTGGATCAGTGTTTTTTAACCAGGGTTCTGTGGAACCATAGGGTTTCTCCTGGGTTTGCTGGGGTTCTTTGAGCAATTTCTAGCTCTCAGGTCAATTACTACTGACATCAATGGCCTTTTGCCTATCTATGAGAAATGCACTTTGCACTGGCCAGCAATGTATGAGGCATTTTTCCTACTGACCACCATACTAATATACTGTGATCTGTGGATATAGTATTTATAGAAGGGGTTCCCTGAAGACTTGAAAGTTATTTTAAGGGTTCCCCCATGTTAAAAAGGTAAAAATTACCTTGGGCAACCCCTGCTTAAACCATAAAGGGTCAGCGGCAATAATGCATTTTACATTAGTGGTCAGTGGAAGTAATGTTCCCAGTGGTGGTCAGAATGACACCCATAGAGATAGCTAAAAAGAGCTGCAACCTCATGCTGCTGGCTCTGCCATGTTACATTGGCCATTCAACTACAAGGTCTCTATCAAATAGGAAGTCAATCATCCAAAGCTGGAGGAACCCCTATCAACCGCCAGAGGTACCCTGATAGAGAATAGCTGCTCTTTAAGGATAAAGCTGGGGAATCATCATGGCCTCCATCTTTCCTAGAACCCCTTGCATTGCACTGGTATAGAAAGCTCATCCCTGATTATCCACTGTGCTAATATGAAGGTCTGGTTTGTTGTCTTAGCTTACTGATGTCTGAGAAATTTACATCTAAGCCAACTGTAGACGCGAGCATCCTTATCCTGCGCAATTCTCTCTCCTGTGAGAAAGGCAGAAGAGCGGAGGGAGTGTGACAGAGGGGAATTGATTCTGGGTATTATACTGCTCACTGCTTGTTTGTAGTTAATCAACTGCCTCTTCTGCGTTCATCATGCTATTTATCTCCTGTTACCAGCTGGAAAAGAAAAGATTAGTTATGCTTTAATGGGAAAATTTTAAAAAAATCTGCAAAGCTTTGTGTGCAAACTTTACTGCCAGTAATTTTGGGCAAAAAGGTTTGAAAGTTTGGTCTCTAGACTATCCATTTCAACAACAATAAAAAGGATTATATTTTCATCTAACAGATTGGACCTGATACAGTAAAGCCATTCAAGATTTGAGAAGATTGTCATTTGAGACTATCATGGGAGAACTGGGGTGATCCAACAAACCTGGAATGGATTTGTTACAAATCATTTTCTTTTGGCAAATATTTTCTATCCTTGACCAGATCTATTCCAGGTTTTCTGGAAAACCTATGTTCTCCCATGATTGTAAATAGATCAGGCCCATTGTGTTTCATTTTAATTACCTGTGGAAACCTCCCTTGTGTAGCCATCCATAAAACTGTTGCTGTGTACCGCCATCATGAATGTGATGTCATAAACTCTAACAGACTCAAGTGACACTCTGTAACAACTTTTCTTTTTTTTTTTTTCAATATATTTTCTGGTCTTGAGAACCTCTGCTAAAACAAATTATTCTGAGGTCAGTGGAATATATGCTTTTACATTGATGGACAGAATACAGGCGCCTGCCGAATTGCTACAGGAACCCCTCTCAATCTCTGGAGGAACCCAAGGATTCCACAGAACCCTGATTGAGAAACACATGTGTACAAAGCTTTTTTCTCTTCCTTTAATTTTGGAAGATGTAGGAAACCAAATAAATGCACATAAAAGCACACATAAACATAACCTCCTGCATATGCACTCATATTAAGGGACCCCATGGGGCGCCCCAGTTTTTTGTGATGAATGTTTGGCAGGCAATAATTCTGTGTACAAATAATGTGATAGGTACAGCAGATACAGTACATTTGCACAATTTGATAGCAAGTTTTCCTGCCAGTGTTCTGCAGTGTCTGTATGTCAGCTCTCATTATACCATAAAACGCCTAATGTGATTTGACACTCCAATGGTGATGTCTATTGACTTCGACAGCAATGCAAACGTGACATTTTGCTTGGTCTTTACAACAATTTCTGCTTTTAAATACCATGCAAAGAATGTTTTTGCTATTTGATCCTGTGAGGTCATTTTCTAATTTTACTATACTGTTTATGAATGTATGCGTCATGTTATGTTGCTGGGGATTGGCTGTTTCCTGTGGCTTTAACAAGGAGTTTCTGCATACTTGTGTCACCTCCTTAGTGATGCACTTTGCACACTACACTTCTCACTCTGAACACTAGGTTCTTGAATTGTGCCCAGAAGTAATAAAAATCATTCCTGGATTTTTACATATCTGCCAACCATCCCTAAGTTCAGATAGGTGGTTTTTGACAGCAGTACAGAAGTGGTTCACTGCTGCCAATCATTGAAAAAAATTGCTCTAGCTGCAGTATTTACCCCTAATCAGGTGCTACCCCCTGCAGTTTTTTGGGCTGAATGACACCCAGCATGAATTACCCTGGAAGAATGAGGATTCACTCTCAGTGCAAGATGGCATGGGCTTTCGCCTGGTGCAACTGTCACTACAGAACGCTGCAGAATGCAGGTGTTGAATCTCATCATGTCAGGGCCAAGTTTTGCATCAGTAAGGACTACTCAACCCTCAAGAAATGGTGAAAGATTAGAGAACACCATGACAATATGTAACCTAAAGGCTTTGCACAGGGGCCTTTCAGGAGAGAGGAGGTGTAGTGTAGAGTCAAAAGCTGGGCTCAGTCATTTTATGACTGGTTTCATGGAACTACTATAGGGCAAGAAGCACGCTGGGTTGTTCAGGTAGCAATATCCTATTTAATGTACAGCGCTGCGTAATATGTTGGCGCTATAGAATTCCTGTTTAATAATAATATGCATGAGTTATGATATTATTATATTTAAGGTTTGTAAGTCTCTCTAAAATTTCAGAAACTAAAATTGCCATTCTATAACACCAGGGGATATCCTGGACATTAGAGAAACAGAGGCCCATTGCAAGTTTTTGTATGGGACACCATCATGCAAAGTTATGCCCCGTGGCCTGCGATTGTTCATTTAAAATCTTGGCCCTAAAATCTACCATTTGGAAAAGACCAACCACTCAAGTGTAACTAAACTCCCAGACTATTTTATTAATCTTGGGTTCTATGAGCTAAATTTTGTCTAAAGTGCCATCTGGCACTTCTCTACTTTTCTGGGTCTTTTTTCAGGTTTAGAGACTTTGGAAACCTTTATTAGCTGGGCCAGGATGGCATAACTCCCCCTGCAAGGCATGAGAGTTACTTGAGCATGAGAGCCCTGGCACAGAATTGTGCAGAGACTGGACATTGAACTGCAAATACAGATTTTAAAATTTATTTCCTGGATATATTTGTCCCTAAAAATTTCTCTGGGATTCCAAAGACATTTTTACAACTTGCTGTGCCAGAAACCTTTTTTTCCATGACGAGGGTAGCTCGGACTTTCTAGTCCATCCTTCACCATGAACATCAGAACCTCCGCCTCCCCCCAACCCCCCACCTGCTTACCAACCAATCCCCCACCATTTCAAACACAGACACCAAACTTGGATTTAAATTGGCTGGCCAGCGCCCGTTTATTTAAACACCATTAAACAAATTAACCATTCCAGTAATTAACAAATATCCAATAATAAAGAAATGACAAAATTATAAATACATTTACACTTTTGATATGCAAGCATACATTAACATAACATAACACTCCATTATTAATATTAATACTTAACCGGGATTATATAATGCAAACATATTACATTGAACATAACCTATTTAACCAACAACCTAATTCCTCCCTTTTATTAATATCTAACCATAACAACAATATCCATGTTATCAAACTTCATACTCCCGGTTAAACACCCAAACAACCAGGCTGCAGGTGTCAGAAGGCAAAATCCGCACCCAACAGGACTTTAATTCTTCCAACATCTCCACCTTGGCCCCTAGCCGCCCAGCACCACCTCAGGAGCCATATTCATCCGTTCACCATAAAGGGGGAGACCCCACCAAAGAGAATCCCCACTGCCAAATTCCACCACTTTACACTGGATCCTTGCCTTCCAAGACCCCAACCTGCTAAAATTAACCACACTTTCAAATTATAATTATAACTATAAAAGCGGTGGGTGGGCGGGAAACTTTTTCTTCCAAAAGAGAGCCTCTCACTTCCGTCCAGCCCCTTTTAACTCATCCTATTCCTAATCCCCTCTTACCCCACGCTCCACACTAGCACTATACTTTTTACTATATTACCCTTAACATCCCTGGGCTAGGCCTCCCACCATTTCATATAGCCCTGTGCCTAAATTCTTAGGGCTATGGGCCTCTCTCAACTTGAAATACATTGGTATTCATTTTAGCTATTTTTTTTTTTTGCCATCCTCATGGTTAGTGGGACAGCAAAAACATGGGGCAGCCAAAAAGGATTGAGGTTGTAAATCACAGATGTGGCATGATGGCAGGGATGGCAGCATTGTCACCGGTTGGCTCACACCCAGCGGCTCTGTTATACTTTCAGTGTATTGCCAAATCATAAGTTTACCAGTCCGGCAGTCTGCACTGGTACCAATGAATGAAACTGGCTGCAGGGAATCAGCTGAATTAATCTGTATGGCTTCCTCCAGTGCTGCGTGTGAAACCTGATGCAATATAACTTATAATACATCGTATTCCTGCCATCAGACAGATTTCCTATATTTAATACACAACTACTATAAAATTACAGCCAAATCATTGGCAGTGTTTTTGCTTGCCGGATGTTTATGTAAACATATCATTAAATATAAATTAAAACAATACTATGGATGTATACATTTAACAATAAAAGTTTTTTATGTGTAGTTTGTAATTATTTATGTAACTTGAGCATCCAGATTTGCTAATTTTCTGTACTGGCTTTTCTTTTTGGCTAATATTGTTGCACAGTGACTGTGATTTACTGTTCATCTGTGTATGTATTCATATTAATTGCTAGGAGACTTTTATTTTGTCTTATTGACTTACCCCTGCAGTGTGCTGGCAAAGTTGCTGTGTGCACTGATGATCTATTTGGCTTAAGAATTTATATATCGGTAAATTGCCATCAAAATATGACAAAGAAAGAAAGTGTGCAACATTGAGCAATCTGACAGCTGACTATAGAAAAGTATGGCAGCTAAATTTCCTCTTCCTTTTCAATTGCCCCTCTTCAAGTCTGCTGAGAGAAAGATCTTGATCAGGTCGTCATTTGGGCATTCCTATCCTGGTAGCATGGTAACTGTGTTAGACTGGCAGAAGTAATGGATGCTATAGAGATCTGACTGGCACAAAGTTTTTCTCATTCTTTTTTCCTTATCATTCTCTGTGTAAATTGATTTTCTTGTTTTGACCCTTTAGTTTCTCACATATCTTCATCTTCTTCCATATTTCTTAAGTTCAACAAAATTTGGAGGTATTCTTACCACTGTCCTCATTGTTGTGTTTCTGCAGTTCATTTTGTAATATTCAGATACCTACCCACCTTTTTTGGGGGCCAGTTACCTACTTATGTCTGGACCTGTTTTATGCTGGGATTGTCCAGCATAATTGTCCAGCATAATTTTTACTTTTTTGCAGCAGGTATTGTGCGGCAATCCCCAGTTTAGTAAAGCAGAACTCCCCCCAGTGCCATCATGTGATTATGATTAGCCTTCTTAGCATTTTCACGTCACACAGGAGGAATGTGCTGGATTATCATCAGGTCCAGATGGACGGGAAATTAGAGCCGTCACTCATTGTTTATATGGATGTGCACGTGTGACTGTGTTTTGCATTGTTTTCTCATAAGAATTTGTTGTGAACAGAAGTAACTACAGAAGGCCATGTCACACTTATCGCCCCCGTTATTATCTAATAAGGCAGAAGTTAGAGCAATGATGAATGCAGTCACCATTTAGATTTGTCTTCCATTAATCTGGAACAGATAAACAGACTGTTTGGCTGCTCATTGTTATTGCTGAATTTACAAATCACCTTTGGATGTCATAAACCTTTTTTACATACATAGCTTTTACATTTCCTGCAGTACTAATCCCAATATATCCTTGTGGGCTTGTCACTATGATGGTCAATAGGAAGATGATAGTAGAGAAGTGTTAAAATTTGCAGTGCTGGGATTAGCTAGGCCTTCAAGAAGACATTTTAGAGTCTATAATTACTATGCATTGCATTAATGTTCGTGCAACGCATTCTTGTGCATTAAGGGGAGCTGTATTCACACAACACTGTTGCTATATTCAAATTTTCCAGGAAGTATGTACCTGTAATAATTCTAATTATATTGTATAATTTTTTTTTGTTGCCCACACTACTGAACCCTGCTCCTATTGGTAAAAACGGGTCCACAAATCGTTAATTCCCTGGGTCCCGCACCGCTCCCATTGGTTTTCTAGTAAATTTACATAGTAGGTTAGGTTGAAAAAAGACATACCGTATTTTCCGGCGTATAAGACGACTTTTTAACCCCGAAAAATCTGTGCCTAAGTTGGGGGTCGTCTTATACGCCGTGTACTTACCTGCAGCTTGCTTCCTTTGCTTCATGTCCGGCGCGGCCGAGTCCCCGCTCTGTGCGGGGAGTATGAAGCAAAGGGGAAACAAGCTGCACACAGAGGAGAACGTGAGCCTGGGTTGGCTCTCCAGCAGAGGAGGAGTGTGGAGCGTGCGAGGGGCAGTGTAGGCTGTTACCTCTTCCTGTATCCCTCCTCCAATTACCAGTACTGTACTCTTCCTTCTGCCTCTCAGTTCTCGCACAATAGTGAGATCTGACAGGCAGAAGGAACAGTACAATACTGGGCGTATAAGACGACCCCCAACTGATTGGTTAGAGTGGTCTGCCAATTAATTGGCAGACCACTCTAACCAATCAGTTGGGGGTCGTCTTATACGCCCAGTTGTCCTATACGCCGGAAAATACGGTAAGTTCATCAAGTTCAACCACTAGGGAAATAAATATCTCGGATATAAAACCATATAAGACATAGTTGGTCCAGAGGAAGGCAAAAAAAAACACTGCTACAATTTGCTTCAACTGGGGAAAAAAATCCTTCCCGATTCCATGAGGCAATCGGATGTTCCCTGGATCAACGGTCACTGTTATCTTTACATTAAAGCCTTAATACCCAGTTATATTCTTTGCTTCAAGAAAAACATCCCGATTTTTCTTAAAGCAATCTATAGTAAGTGCTGAAACTACTTCCTGAGGGAGCCGATTCTACATTTTCACAGACCTTACAGTGAAGAATCCGTTCCTTATCTGGAGCTTAAACTTCTTTACCCGCAGACGCAAAGAGTGCCCTCTTGTTCTTAGTAATGATCTCAAAGTGAATAATCCTGAAGAGAGTTCTCTATATGGACCATTTATATATTTATACAGGGTGATCATATCCCCCCTTATACGTCTCTTCTCAAGGGAGAATAGATTCAGTTCAGCTAATCTCTCCTCATATCTGAGCTCCTCCATTCCTTTTAATAATTTAGTTGCCCTTCTCTGCACTCTCCCCAATTCCACAATGTCCTTTTTGTGAGCTGGTGCCCAAAACTGCACTGCATATTCCAGATGTGGTCTGACCAATGCTTTGTACAGGGGCAGGATCATGTCTCCGTCTCTGCAGTCTATTCCTCTTTTAGTACAAGAAAAGGACTTTGCTAGCTTTAGATATTGCAGCTTGGCATTGCATGCTGTTATTAGGTATAGGTGGCAAGAAATCAAAGTATTTACATTCATCTTTTACATATTTGCCTTTTCTGGAGAATATGGATATATGGTGTGTGTAAGGTCTCCAGTCTTTTTGATCGAGCTAGCATTGGACATGGCACTACAATACACGACATATGCTTTGTTGATCATGGCAGTGTATGTGGGTTGTCTTTTGCAGCACGGTTGGGGATCCATTCAAAGCAAATAGGATACTATCATTCATAAATTATCATGCACTGCCATACCACCCAGGATGCATGTTTTACAACGTGTTCATACGACAAGGAATTAATTTACTCCTAAAGGGTATCAGTAGCCAAACTTTTTTTTGTTTTGGAGAGTGTAGGTAAGAGTTAGGGCCCTTGACAATCTCCAAGTCAATCTCCAAAAGTGAATATTTGCTTTACAATAGAAAATGTCTGGATCAGTGTTTCTCAACCAGGGTTCCTCCAGAGGTTGCTGGGGGTTCATTAAACAATGGGCAGTTTGTCCCTCTCGGGTCAGTTCAACAGATACCAATAGTTCTATTTGGCTTCTGTAAGAGTTGAAATAATTTGATGGGTTTGCCACATGTTAAAAGGTTGAGAAACACTGGAACTAGAATGTTATTTGCTCTAAGGAGTACCCTGAAAAATCTTCATTTTGTCTTAAAATCCTTTTGTAATTAACAGAACACGTCTTGGTATGTAAGTTCACCAAGCACTCCTAAAACTACAGCGTCATTGGTTGATATCTGCAGTATGAGATCCAAAGCATTATTCTTCACATCCACTAATTAATGCTTACTGTTCCCCTTGCTGAAGGAAAACCCCCCATCTATCAAGATGTCCTCCAAATAGATATAGAGTGTAAAACAAGTCATAATATATTAGTATAACTAGAACAAATAGCTGCAGGAAAACTACTGGGAATACTGGTGACTAGTCCTTTGCCCTCTGGGTGCCTGTTTTAAAACTTCAGGAGTTCAGTCCTTTTCGGGAGATTTCAATTAATTTTTTTCCATTCTGGTGACAGGGATAGGGATTTTAAAGCAAAAATTCCTATCAGCCTTAATTAGTGTCTGTGTCCCAATTGGTAAATGTTGGCACCGAGTCAGGAAGCTGTGGAAAGAAGCAGCACTGGGACACCAGAGAGTTTCCTACTCATAGGTACTTTAATCAACAACAGAAGGTTTTTGAGATACACTTTAAGATTATGTTGGCACCTGCCTGTAACCATGCTCCTGGCTTATTAATAGTAATGTGTTTTTACGAAATGGCTTTATAGATATGCCAATGTTACTCTCCCAAGCAGGAACAACTGCAAATCACATTATCTACTTGGGTCATAAATTCGGAGGCATTAAAGCATCAGCGTCACAAGCTGCTGTGTGGTCAACCTTTATTGGTTGAGAAAAAGTATAGTAAAACTATAAAAGAGTCATAACCATAAAATACAACATGGTAATCTGATACCAAGCAGTGCAGATTCTCATTGTACGTCACCATTTTGGTGAGATGTAAAGACGGTGTACTATCACATATGGCAAAAGAGATCCACATAAGAATTTATTAGGTATATACTAAGTGGCACAAGTGAGTGGACCCCATAAATATCACCAATAAGCTTTTTGGAAATCCAATTCTAAAAACAAGGTTTTGGCGAGGTTTGCTAGGGAGGACGTACACTCTGCATGCTGATGACTGTATGGCTACACCTTCTGGCTATATGACGTGCAGTCACAAGAATGGCATTTGCAGCATATTTTTTGTTACATTTTCAGTAGTTTCCCATTAATAGTGTTTTCCTCTTGGCTGTGGTAGAACACTCCTGATAGGTACTGTGGGTCAGTGAGAGGACAGAAAACAGATTGGATGTTGAAATATTGCCCAGTGCTTCATTGACACTTTTATGACACCTGCTGTATATTGCTGTTTACAGCCATTAATCACACTGCAGAAGTATGAACTGTCTGACAAATTCCTCTAACTTTTTCCTTAGTAATGATTTTCTGGGCTGGGTGTGTCACAGTAGAAGAGTACAAAAGAATCTATAAAGACAGATGAACTAATAAAATGTCACTTTGCTTACAGAAGAAAACAGTTGTAGGTATGAGCCATAAAAGCAGGATCTTTCTTTCTTTTTTAATGACCTAAAAATGGAAGTTCAAAATTAAAAAATTGCAAACAGGTAAGTTCGTTATTGCAGAAAGGGTGTCAGTTCTACAATGAAGTACCTGTTCACTCTCACCCCGAACCCTCCCTCTAACCCAGACATTAATCTTTCCTGTATCACTACCCCTTTATGTAACCCTAATACTATTCCTCCCTGTAACACCAATACTATCAAATCTTAACTCTAATAGTAATTTACACTATAACTCCAAACCTCAAGATCAGCCTTTGTACAAACCCTCTCTAATGTAAACTTATTTTCTTGTTTGCACAACTGAGCTGTGATACCCTTTGCCATAGCCCAGCCCTTTTTGCACTGTATTATCGCACCTTACCTTTCATCCGTTCTTTAAATGATTACACTTTTTATTTTAAAACACATGCAAGCAAAGTAGCAGTGATAAAAAATATTTGACCAATCTTTGGTGCAAAAATCACCAACTAGCAGCCCACTGGGGGTGCATTATTTGTACTTATAGAAGTTCTCATATTTTATAGTTGGTAGGTACACCAACTGAATGGGAAGGGATTGAAGTGTACCTGTACAGTCCCCAAAACTGCTAATGATCTTTCACTCTCCCCTCTGGTCTGTTTTTCCAAGGAAACAAAGTGCTACACCAGTCATTTCCAGGTCACTTCAGGTAGGGAAACTCTGTCTCAGGGAATCAGATACTATTAAAAAGCTGACAGAGCTTCTAGCAGTACCCTACCTAACATAAAAATGTGTTTTATGTCATCATCTTGTGTTGCTTTTATTATTACACAGTATTTATATAGCGCAGCGCTTTACAAAGTCTATAGTCTTGTCACTAGCTGTCCCTCAAAGGGGACCACAATCCAATGTCCCTACCATAGTCATTTGTCTTTAATACAGTCTAAGGTCAATTTTTGGGGGAAGCCAATTAACCTAACTGCATGTTTTTGGAATGTAGGAGGAAACCGGAGTATCAGGAGGTAACTCATACAAACATGGGGAGAACCTGCAAATTCCACGCAGATAGTGTCCTGGCCGGGATTCAAACCTAGGACCTAGTGCTGCAAAGGCCAGAGTGCTAACCTCTAGTCCATCGCGCTTTTAGAGCGATATCCTATCTATTTCTTTCCTGGGGAAACTTTTTTTTTTTTACCAAAAAGGAAGCAAAGTAATTTCTCTAACAGAGCCTTTAATTGCTATAAAACCTAACAGGGGTTCTGCTCCTTCCTCAATTCATCCAAAACTAAAAACATTTTAATTTTAGATATCATTTACTTTATCTTTCTGTAAGTTTTGTTCTGATCTAAGTTTTGTGCAGTGTATTTGGGGTTCCTTTAATAAACTTCTTCCAGCTGGTGTTAAAGTCTGATTTTCCGGTTTGTGAATGCAGCCTTGGCACCATGCTTGTCTTCTCCTATCCCAGGATGCCGCCTGGCATTTTCAGAGCCCAGGTGTGAAGTTTTGCAGGGTAGTTGTGATCCCAGGAGAAGAACTCCGAGTTCCGCGCTCCATATGTACGCCTACGCCAAGCAGTAGCTGTGGCTGCCCCCATGCCCAGCACGCTACCAATTCCCATTTGCCTGAATTATATCCTGCATCTAGAATTTCCTAACTCTATGCAGCCTGGTAATTACTGTCCCCATACTGACTCTGTGATATAGACAGTGCAATATTCATGCTGCTGAGTAGATGGAATACAAATGAGAAGCAACTCACTGAAGATATTTGTTAACTGTGGAGCTTGTTCTTTTGTGATGGGTCATTTTAGAAGTAGTAACAGATATAAATTTTTTTCCTTATTCACTATGTGATGTGTAAAACTTGCTGCCAGATATAGTGTACAATCTACTGCATTATGGTTGAACTGTACAGAAATCCCAGCAAGTAAAAAATTGATTGCTTTTCATAGACAGCCATTGATGTGATTGCACTATGCAGTATTCTCTATGGCTTGGTGATCCGGCAAACCTGGAATGGATTTCTTAAAAATCATTTGATATTAGTGGGCAAATGTTTTTTAATGCTGGATCAAATCACTCAGGTTCTCCAAGAATGATCATGGAAAGCTTTAATAAATCAGGTCCAATGTATGTGGGGGGACATGACCAATTACTCTGCACAAGAAAGGAAAGCAATAGTGACTGGTCTTTATTACATGAAGCTTCTATACATACATACTATAAATAAACTTTTGCACTTGATTACTGATCAGATCTGGAAGAAATACACAACTATGATTTGTAAAAATTAACTTATGCCAAGGTTTATGAATGTTTTAGACATAATTTGGGGATTTTCTATCTGTTCGGAGTTCATAGATATAGAAATGTGTGATAAAGGCACGTGATGTGAGCACAGTTCACATTCATGTGGGAACATGAGAGAAGCGACTGTCACAAAGAATTTAATAGGAATCTTCACCTTTCAATGAATTAATAAGTAAGACATGTTCGTTTAATGGAGCGTGTCAGGCCACTTGTTATAGCTTGTCCATGGAAAGGCAGAAAAAGCTCCTCCACTTTTATTGAATATTTCATCAGAGTACAAGCCCTGCAAAATTATGATTTGCAAATGCTAATACTTAACAGGACTTCAGGTTCTTGAACTGGGCTTAACTCTGAGCTCCACATGCCCGAGATCAGGCATGGGCAGAAGGATCAGCCAGAATCAAGACAAAAAAATGTGTTAACCCCCCCCCCCCCCCCCCCCCCAAAAAAAAAAAAAAAAGAAGGCCATTTTTACCTTATATAAAAGGGTTGACTACCCATTTATGTATAGTAAAAAATTTAGTTTACGTCAGCTTTAATGGAGAATCTCTCTGTCACTCTCCATTTTTCACATGAGCACTGCAGCACAGCCTATTGGCTTCTTATCCTGCTTCTTCCCTTCTCAGTCTACGTTCTACTGTTTTGACGATTATAGTGAGTACACAATGGGCAATGGAGGATGGTTAAGGCTACATAAATTGTAAAATAGATGGACAGAAACTGCAGCCGTTCTATAAGATGGCCAGAGACTATCAGCATGCTGTAAGAGACTGGAGACTTTGGAGACTGGGGTCATTTTTTAGGAGATGGCCATTGACTGAAGACAAGTTACATGAGACTGCTAGAGATCACCAAAATTACATTTACATATCAGTGCTTCTACATTTGTGTTCTCTATTTCGCTTTACCAATTATTTGAGTCACATCTGATGTATCTATCATGAAGATAAGCAGATAAAATCTGATGGAAAGAAATAAAAAAGAGCAGAAATGAATAGCACATAAAAAACATGGGGCCCTTCAGAACAACAGTATGAAAGCATGCGTCTGGCAACTTCCAGCTGCATAGCAAAACTTTTGTTGTGCAGCTGAAACAAACTGCACCATACCGCACCACAGGCAACCATATATGCACACAGCTCTAGCCAAACTTCTAACAACTGTGCTGTGCCAAACTGGGAACTATCACACAATCTGCAACAACAACGTGCAAGCAATTATGCCCAGTTCCTCCAATTAACTTAAATAGGAGAAGCTGGTACCAAATTTTAGTCTGGCAGAAGGCCTCAG
This sequence comes from Pyxicephalus adspersus, assembly GCF_032062135.1. Classification (NCBI taxonomy): domain Eukaryota; kingdom Metazoa; phylum Chordata; class Amphibia; order Anura; family Pyxicephalidae; genus Pyxicephalus; species Pyxicephalus adspersus. Next base: position 85,557,718 of record NC_092863.1, read on the forward strand.
TTTACTGGGGGTCTTAAATGGCCCCAAAGTTGTATAAAATAAATTCATTAGGCAAATTGCAAATAGAAACTGGTTTCCTTCACTAGTCTGAGTAAGCATCTAACTAAGGAAAACCCAAACTATAGTAGGCAGGGACCCCGGGGGCCACAAATTGGTGCCAAAGGGCAACATGCGGCCCCTGGACAGGTTTTTCATCAGAGTTTTGAATGATTGACAACCTAAAATGCAGCCACTGGAATGACCTGCCCATACTAGGATTGCTAGAATCGAACCAGATAGACTTGATATCAAGAACCCTAATTATTTAGATCCTTACTTGGTTCTGAAGTTAAGCTTGTACCTTACAGACATTTCATTTGTATATTCACATAATTTCACATTGCAAGCATAACTTCAGAGCACATTTCATTACTACACCTCATTGTCAGCGCCTTCATTTTGTTTGACATGCCATTGGCAGGTGTCACCTTTCAGACCTCCGTAAGTGAGAGAAATTCTTCTTTGCATATTTCCCAATCTCACCTGACATTTTTAGAGCGAGACGTCATCAACAGATTTTTATAATGATACATTTCCTTTAATGCCTTTTTTTATATTGGAGTTTGTCTATCCATGCGCAGCCTGTGACCAGAGGGGTTGTATAGCGGCATTCTCCCATTATGTGGTCTGGCCAGTTCTCCGCCTGTTCCGTAAATCCTTCTGCTTTCAGCATTGTAAACAGCCGGATATTTTTGGATGCCTTTTGTACATAATATTTATTTTTTTTCTTTTTGTCACATAGAAGCCTCCTTACATAGCTATGCAGCAATCATCTATTCATTTCTGCTGTTTGCAGAGTGACATAGATTGGATATTTTAGACTTTAGGTAAATACATTGCCAGAAGCGCCATCACTTCTCAATTGCAAGTAATATCAATTATCAATAGGGGAATCCTTTTCATAGTTCATCCACATCCAAAACTGTATCCAAGCTATAGTTTTCAGACATTGAAAAAAGGGACTGTAAGGGAACTCATTATGGGGAAACTAAAATTTGCTTACAGACAGGTAATAAAACCTCAAAGATTTTATGTATTTCATAGTTACATAAAACATAGTGATGGTCAGTGTGAAGAATGTCACTCATACACCATACACTCATACCACCCAAGAGATCATTAGTATCAATTAAACTGACACGAGAGGCAGAAAGTGCTCATTGTTCAAAGAACCTATTGCAATATCTGGAAAAACCATAAGTAGTGTTCTCCCCAGCCCCTTTTAGCCAGGAAGCAGCACCCGGCACTTTTCAGGGTTTCACCCAGCTGTTTTTGGGTGGTTGTGTTGGATCAGAATACAAGAGACAACTCGCCTACAGCTTTCTCCCATCCAAAGAATTCTGATAAGAATACTACTAGGGTTTTGAGAATCACTGCTTTGCAAGGTATTAAAATAATGCAGTACACGATACTCAAAATGACCAAATTAGTGCAGTAAGCAGTGTTCTCCCCGGCTCCTTTTAGCCGGGTGCACCACCCGGCACATTTCAGTAACCACCCGGCTGTTTTTGGGTGCATACTGAACAGTTGGTTCACAATACAGGGATTGCCACCCGCCAAAAGTTTCTTCCAACCCAGCCTAAATAAATTTCTGGGTTGAGCATTGAGTAGGTGTTATAGTATCTGTGCCTTTTATTCGTACATATATCATATATTACCATGCAGACCAAAGCAACTTCTCATTTCAGTCATCGAGCTGATGCGTTTACCGGTTAGTTGCCTAATACAAATAGAGCTTGCCCAGCCCTTCCTGTCCTCTCTATTCTTTTTTGGCCCATTACCATGCAGGACTGTACATTTGGTCTATGAGAATATGTGTAAGGGGAGACAAATCGGGCAGGATCAGTCACTTCAAGGAAATGTAACTTCATAGTGGCCAGGCAATGGGCAGTGAGAACTGCTGCAGAAATGTGCCAACATCTAAAAAAAAAAAAAGTCTTTTCTCTACTTAAGCTTGCCTTTGTTGCTGTGGCCCAATGTTGTTTAGTAAGCAGAATATTGTAATGTGTCATTTTTTACATTTACAATATTTCCTTTATTTTCATCCTATATTTCTGTGAATACCACTTTCTGTACTCGGGGTGACAATGCTCACTGGAGTGTATTATATCTTCATGATTACTCCCCAGTTACCCAAGTATTGGACTGACAGAGTCAAATACTTGTTTGCCCTGTATCATGCAATGGTTCCTCCCGCTGGCTCTTATGTCTTGTAGTGAAGCGAACCCTAGGGGAGGTACCACTGAGTGTGCCAGGGGTAGCAGGAGTTCACATATCTGGAACTGTTTATATTTGCGTAAGACAGGGAATAGATTTGCAACAGCATTTGTAGCCAATGCAAAGGTAAGTACAGGGCCAATTCTTTCTGCTGGCATTGCCATTTGTTGTTCTGATACTTTAGACGGGGTACATTGTAATCTTCTCTGTTTGCCTGTAGACTGACAGTAAAAATGAAGTACCAGAATTAGTTCCATGTTATTCAGCTTTCCAGGTCCTCAGAGAAAAACCTAATCCCTGTTTCATTTGCACTTGAAATAAAGAGTTATTTTTGTTCGATGCTTCATGAGTAATTTGTAGAACAAGTCACAGTCTTCGTATAAAAGGTACAGCTGGTGTGATGGTTTATATCGACCCAGCCGAAAGGAAATGGAGAAACAATATAAAATGAAATATTTCTGTGGCTCTGTGAATTGGATCTGTGTACATGGTATATTGATTTATTTATTATTGGAGGAGGGACCAGTTGCCCATATCTGGTCCACCTTAATCCAGCCATATTTCACAAAACTGCAGCCGAAATTGTCCTGGAAGAGAAGAAGTAGAATATTCATTGTGATTCCTTACTCGGATCTGCAGCATTGGAGCTTTTATCAGGCTTTTCATTCAACATTATCAGACGTGTCGGATTCCTGTGACCCTCATGCTGCTTTTTCCTTGACTTCTATGTTACTGTTGAATCCTAAAATGATGTAGGGTCAGAGGAAGTAGCCATGAACATGACCAGGGACACTTTTTGTAGTGCAAAAGAAAGAGTGGGCTTGGTGTGTAGCATTCCTTTACAACACTAGGGTCCAAGATTTAAACCTAAGGCTATGTACACACATGCAATAATTGTCAATAGAAAGGATCTTTTACAATCCTTTCCAATGACAAATGACTGAACGTTGCATGAACAAGTGTCGTTCTGCTCTATGGAGAGGGGAGAACTACAGACCCACTGCACTATCTTCCCTTCACTTTCAATATGATTGTTCGTTGTTCATCGTTCGTGAATCTGCCTGGACGAAACCATGAGTGATCAACGACACAACGCGCTGTACACACGTCAGATTCTCATCCAATTTCAACCCTGAGGCGATTATCGAATGGGAATCATCTGACGTGTGTACACTATCAGCATGGAGTTAGTATGTCTGCCCCATGTTTATGCGGGTTTCCTTCAACATCTTAAAAACATGCAGTTCGGTTAATTGGCTTTTGCCCAAAAGTGTCTGTTAGACTGCTTTAATGACATATAGGGTCATACGGTTGAAATAGATAGCGAGCCCAGTCAGTGGCATGACTATGGACTTTGTAAATGATTACGTCCATATTATGTCAGCACTATATAATTATTGTTTATTATCTTTTACAATGCTGGAAAGGAAGCTAGGTACAGACCTATGGGCCATTTGAGAGATCAGTTCAATACCTGTTCTCCTAAAGACATTTTAAACATGACAGGGTCTCTTTTAAAGAGCTCCAAGACTGCAAAGTATTGGCATCAGAGGTGAGCAAAAAAGGATTTAAAGAACAACTCCAGGCAAACCACTAGATAAGCAGCTAAAATAACTAGGTTTCTAGCAATGGATGAACTGGGCCTTTAACGTGGTAAGAAGAGAACCGGAGGTAAACATGAGCTAGTAGAATTTTAATCCTGTGCTTGTTTGAAGTTACACAATCCCTTGAACTTCCCATGGGGTGGGCTGGGGCTTCAGAATTCCCAGCTGATTATGACATTGGAACACATGGTTTCTAGTGACCATAGTGATTGTACACAATAGAACCCTACATTCTCAGGAGAGGTTGGAGGAGTCACAGCACCTGATCAAAGAGATTATACGGGAAGGTCAGGAGAAGCTTGGGCAGTTTTCATAATATAATGGAAGCTGTGTAATATGTGAAACTTCAAATTTCTGTTTATACCGTCTAGACATTCTGAAGTGGCTCTTTAGCTGCCTCAAAAAGTCAGCTTAAAATGAGGCAGGATAAAAAATATCCAAGTTCCCTGCAAAAGGTGTTAAGTGTTTCACCTGTCCTGGGGAACTTCTGCTCAATAAACAGCGTTATCAAAGAAGAAAGGAAATGTTTGATATTTGCAAACTTGCTTGATTCCTTTTGTTTTATCAAATATCAAGAGGTGTTATCCAAAATGTGCTTACTCTTAAAGGCATTTTTTTTTAAATGCACTTAGAAGTTAATTACACTATTATTTCCCACGTAGCAATTAGCAGTAATAGGCTTTGCGACCTTGTGGACATAATAATAAATTATCAGCCATAGCTCTGTCTTGGATACAGCGGACAGCCATGAAGCTCCTCTGGATTCATTTGGGGAATTGCATTGCTTATTGCTGTAATTAGACACAAAAGGAGCTGACAGAGAATGTAATTTGCACTTCCACCCAGATGCTGTCAATCTGTCAATTTGTGTTTTATACATTGGCATCATGTTTGCTAAATCACAGCCACAGGACCGTGGCGCACCCTCTAAGGTTTTGCTTGGGCATAGGTACCAATGCTGCTGTACATGTATGCTTGTGGAAAGATTGCCAGATTTGATATATATATATACAGCTGAAATATATGTTTAATATGGAACTGAAGTTCCACTTTAAAGAAAACATGATCAGGCATGTCAATATTTCGGAAAGGGGCAGACAATGTCCCTTCTTCAATATTCTCTCCTACCTGCTTGCTTTCTCCTGGTTTCAGTATTGATTACCAGGATACCTGCCATTCCCTGCTTCCTCTGCACTTTCAGGGAATGAATGAACTCCTGTTCACCTGCACATGATTTGTGTCATCCCAGCCTGGTAAATCAAGACGAAGATGGGGGGAACCAGGACAGGTGAGTAAAGCTGGGTTTAGTTCCACATCTAGATCTAAACTGATTTTCAATATCAATTTTGATTAGTAAAAAAATAATTTCCGTGCTGCTCCAAGTAGCACTATGACTAATAAAAACCTACCCCTGACCACTTCTTATTTGTGCATCATCTCCAATGATAAATCTGTCTTTGTAAATCTGACACAGTTGTCTGCCCAGGATTTAAAGCACTGTTTTTGCAAATACACAGAAAAAGCAACCAATAGATTTTGATGATTGAGACTTGTAATTGTACCATGTAACATGTACAGGGTGTCATGGGCTTACCCACTGATACACACAATGCCATGGTACTGATGCATAGAGATGTACTTACAGGAGTGCCGCTCTATGCAAATTTCAAGATCGCCCACTCATGAGGAAGCCCAAAACAGGCACCCAGCACATCATCATGTCATTGTCTTTGTATTGTATACATACCTACATACATTCTTCCTAGACACAGCTGGCAGTGACCTCATGGACATCAATGTCTTAATTAGGCTTTAAAATGAAAGGTCAGTGCAGGCGAATAGTGTTGTATTAAATATAGGGGATAAATACATTACCCAATAAAGTGGACAAACATTCAATTAGCAATCATTCTGCCTTCCTTTGCAACAAAACATATAATAAAAAAATGAACTTCCCTATAGCAAGAGAAAGCAGGGTGACAAAAATATGAGCTCATCCATGTTCTGCTTCTTCTTTCAATGTCCATTACTTAGGCAAGGATGGGCTCAGAGGACTTATATTAATTGATGCTGCACATCGGACAGATTTGGTAATCTGATATTGAAGATGAATGCTGCTGTGCTCTTTTTTTTCTAAGCCGTTTATTTTTATAATGATAATTTTGTCTGGAGTTCTGCTTTAAGATTGCAAGGATTTAATGGCCGAAGTTTGTGGCCACTGACCTTGCGACCATTTGACTGCAGACTGTGGTATATACACATATACATATGCTATACTATAAACAGTCATTGGGCATTTCTGGGGCTCTGTGGATTAGAAGCGTCTTATTTATTTGTTGCACAATGAAGAGCAATCATGTATTTTTCATATTCTTGACTCAGGATGACATTAAAACTAGATGAGCCATAGTCTTCAAGGAATTAAACTTTTGGTTAAATAATAGATAACCATTGATGCCGAGTACACGGCTTGGAGATCCTTTTAGACCCTAAGATTTTTGTTTTCCTTTTAAGTTATGTTAAGAAGAAAAGGCATGACTAGAAAATATTAAAATATTACATGATTGCCAAATATGTCTTTTCTTTGTTGATTTGGAATATTTATCTACATAAATATGGATCAATGCATATAGATATTCAATAAAAAGAAGGTTCATGCACAAATGATAGCTAGTCCCTCAAACGGTTTAATTAAGAAAACAAGGTGAAACATAAAGTACACAGCAATATTGTTTGATATACAGATATAGGAACTTCAATCAAAATATACAGTACATGGAAATAGGATTATTAGTAGTAAACCCCCTATGGTAGTGTATCAATGGTTAGTACAATACAGCAAAACAATATAACAATGATAACATAGACATATAATAGACAATATAGGAATGCATTCAGGAATGTCTTATACCTGTAAAGATGTAGATGGGAACCCCAGGAGCCTGATTCCCTCAGAAGAGGACTTTATAACAGCTTACCTAAGAAGACCCTCAGGAGTCAAAGAGAAACAGATCACCAACATCCCCACACATATACATTATATATACATATATATACACATCTATATCTATCCACATATATCCATAAATATCTATAAACAATCTTGAGGTGCAACAAAAATTTTCTACTGAGGGTACACAGATTTTTAGTTTTCATGTAAAAGTTGAAGTTAAAGGATCAAATAGGAGGTCTAAGAGGTTGCAAGATTTGCGATATTTGTTGTTGTAACCTCTGCCTAAAGCAGCCCTGTCACTGTGTAAAAATCATAAAGCACAGCCACCTTGTAAAATAGTCACCTTCTATGTCAATACGGTTAGTAGAAGGAACCACAGCACATAGTTGAGGACATGCTACCAAATACACCCGGTGACAGATAGCAGCAGTGCCCAGATTTATCATACTACCTGCTGGATAGGTGAACATTTATCATTGTCTTACAGCAGTGTTCCAGTGTCTTTTTAACATGGGGGAACCCTTGAAATAACTTTCAAATCTTTAGGAACTCCTACTATATTTATTATCAGCAGCTCCTAGTATATGTGTGGGGTGGTAAGTGGGAAGAATGCCTCTTACATTGCTGGTCAGTGGGAAGAATGTCATCCTACAGATATTAAAAAAGATCATTGGTGTAACTACAACTGACCTGGGAGGTACAAATTGCTCATTGCTCAAGGAACCTCTAGTAACCTTTGGAGGAACCCTTCCACAAAACCCTGGCAGAGAAACGCTATCTTACAGGCTAGCTGTGTTCATAGACTAAAGCTGCGTACACACGGCAAATTTTTCTCGCCCGATAATCGGTATCGGCCAATTATCGGGCGAAAATCTGCCGTGTGTACAGTCGGTCATCGTCCGACGACCGTCCTGGCGGATCCATGGACGATGGACGACGACCGATCCTAATGAAAAGGAAGGGGAGAGCGCGCAGCAGGGTGCCGCTCCGTCGCTCTCCCCCTCCCCTCTCCATAGAGCATGAACGGTGCTGTATGTACAGCATCGTTCATGCATCGTGCAGTCTTTTCTCGTTGGAAAGGATCGTGAAAGATCCTTTCCAACGAGAAAAATTGCAGGTGTGTATGCAGCTTTACTCTGATTATGAGTGGCAGGAAGGTGCAGTCACCTTTCACCTTCCAGCAATACTAAACAAGAAGGGGTCAAGTACTGAGAAATAATTGCACCTCTTGGTTCTGGGTGTCAGAAGAATACGTTTTTTTATGTGTGAAAATTCTAAAAATTCTAAAAACATTCTAAAAGTCTTTTAGATCTTACAGCCTACAACAACAGGTTTTTCATTAGATGAGCTGCGAGTTCTTTAATAAATTGACTACCTAATCTTTGCCTAATATTTAGTTGGGTATAAGCTGAGCCATATTAAACCATGAAGGAATGGTGGCAACAAAAATTGTGCTGTGCTGTGTGAAAGAAAAAAAAAAGCAAAAATTAGCTTGATGAATAATTACATTTCTGGGCAGTCAAAAACCATTTTAGATTTGGTTTCCCTTGCAGAAGGAATAGGAAAAGTTTGGACAGTAAATTTTAGAACATTGGATGGTTGGTATGTTGCCATTGACGGGCCATATTAGATATAGGAACACATATATTATTATTATACAATAGTTATATAGAGCGGACATATTATGCAAAGTCATGTCACTAATTGTCCCTCAAAGGGACCCACAATCTTATGTCCCTACCATTGTCATTTGTTAATACTACAGTCTAAGGTCAATTTTTGGGGGAACCCAATTAAGTTAGCTACATGTTTTTGGAATGTGAGAGGGAACCAGAGTACCTGGAGGAAATCCATGCAAATACGGGGAGAACATGCAAACTCCATGCAGATAGTGTCCTGACCGAGATTCAAACCTGGGACCTAGCGCTGCAAAGGCCAGAGTGCTAACCTTTGAGCCACTGCGCTGCCTACGGTGCTGCACAAATACCACATTTATGGGGTCAGACTGACCATATAAAACGCTTTTGTGCTAGTTGACAGGGAAAGGGCATTTTGAAAAAAAGAACAGCAACATGAATTTGCGTTATTTATGGCTGATGGTTGTTGGGGGGTGGCCCTGTCGCAGCAAAAATAGGGCGGCCGTAGGTAGCAAAATGTTTGTGAGTGATAAGTACTTAAAACAAATTATTTGATGCCTCCTCTGCACTCTGCCCATGCCATTCTAATGTTTACTCCACCAGAACTATTGATATCTTTATATTCTATAGTGTTCAGAGCTAAGTGTATTGGTGGACAGGGGATCCCCAGGAACATAAGGAAGGTTTGGGAGGTAGAAATGCTATGAAGAAGACAAACAACCCCAAAAATGGTGCAGAATCCAGCAAAAACTCTCTAAGAAAAGCCCCATTGATGTCTGTAATATGATCAATGTTCATTATCATTTTAGATCCTTGTATATTGTTTATTGCACATTGTGTAAGTGCAGTAATATTTACTCCTTATTTATGCAGCCTCTGCTTTCTGCTTTGCAGCGCTACACCATGAAATGGCCATTAATTTCTTCAATCCTATTTCCCTGAAAACACCGTGGTGCATGTAGGAACCCCCTGCTGGGCTGAGCGCCTCTGCTTCTAACCAGCGCTCTGTGAGCAATAATTGCCAGAAAATGTTATATTTAATCGCCTAACACAACCTTCTGCTGCGGCATTTTTAATCGCATTTCCTTTCCCTTTTACAGGCGGTGCACGTTAAATCCATTCCAATCAAATGTTTATATTTAAATCCAATTATGTAGCACGTTTTTAGGACTGTGCAATGATAGAATCTCTACAGATTTCTATATTTTATTCTCTGTATTGCTCTTTTTAATGGAGCCATTCTGTTCCTGTCAAATTACTCTTATTAAAAATGTAACCCTGTTAGCCGAGACGGAGCTATCACTATATTGAGGTGTACCAGAGAAAATTACTATTTCCTTGGGGTGATCCAGCGGACGGCTGCAAACTCCAGGGCATCATTATCCTTGCTTTACAACATAATATTATTACACAGTATTTATATAGCACCACCATATTGCACAGCCCTGTACAAAGTCCATAGTCATGTCACTAGCTGTCCCTAAAGGGGCTCACAATCTAATGTCCTTACCATAGTCATATGTCTTCAATACAGTCTAAGGTAAATTTTTTCAGGAAGCCAATTAACCTAACAGCACGTTTTTGGAATGTGGCAGAAAAACGAAGTACCCGCAGGACACCCACACAAACACAGGGAATGCTAACCTCTGACCCATTGTGCTGCCCAAGAGAGATCTTTGAAGTCAGGATAAGGATGACAAAATAAAATGCATGCACAATACAGATTTAAAAAACATAAATTGAAGTACACCCCATGTGCTTCTGTTTTCTGAAGTGAGACTAGGCTCCCAGGAGGGTTGATCACTTGGTTCCCCTACACTGGCTCATCACTTTGGTCCTCTGAGTGTCAAAGCTCTCCTGCAAAGGCAGCAGAAAGTTACATTACAAAGTAAAATTATCTATATAAAAATGCAACATTTAAAGCCAACAAGTATACTGTTTTTCAATCATGGAAACACTTGTTTTCATGGAAAATGTAACTTTGAAATTCATAAATTTTATTTGATTTAATGTTTATTACCAAAGTTTTTTGTGTGGATGACTTTGACGCATTGGAGATTGGATCTCCTAAACCATGTTATTAGGCTTTTTCATAAACAAAAGCAGTTTTCTTCCTAGCCCCTTGTAGCCGGTGCACCACCCAGCACTTTTTAGTAACCACCCAGGTGTTTTTTGGTGGTTCTGAAAAGTTGGGTCACAATACGGGGATCACCCCTGCCTACAGTTTCTTCCCACCTTCTGGGGAGGGCACTGCAAATGGCATGTGATTAGGTAGATTGGAGTGTTCTTTAATACACTCTGACCTCCACTTTACTATTCTGTAATAGGGAAACCAGTGACCCAAAAAATCAAAACACCAAGAAGCCTCAATTTCTCTGCAGATATCATTGGGCCCTTTCTACTCAATGGAGTTTTCCCCAGCAGAAAAGATGAGTATTTGCATTCCTCTTTTATAGAAACACCTTACACTGGGAACTTGAATATAAATGAGTCATTTTAAGTTGGCACTCTCACTACGTAGATGCTGATAAATGTAAAGGAAGTGGCACAGATATGGACAAATCATATTGTACACAAATCACAAGCTTTACTGATTTTTAAGTAAGCAAGTAATGTGTGGAGCAATTGTAAAGCTGTGCAAATTGCTGCCTGCAGTCAGTGAAGTTGTATAGACTATTTTGTATTGATTGATTTGTACATACAATCATCATTGCTGGGTATATTTCTGTTCTGTGTCATTGACATGGAATGTATTACCTTAAAAAAGTAAAAGATTAATGAAAAAATGGTGTAACCACTGGTACAATTCTTTATCTGGGTCTGTTTCTTTATCTAATGCGTTTGGTTTCCTGAGAAAACCCCATTTGATGGTAGCAGCTATATAAAACACTTTTATTAGTATCAACGTTTTAGAATCTCAAACATTTTATTTTGTTTCTTTTATCTCTTGCCTTTTATGTTATCATTTGGGATGATGGACTGTGCTGTTCTCCCGCTATCTGTGTTGGATTTTCCAGTTAATTTGTGCCTGCATTGTGTTGGCACCGTGCTGTATAGTAGGAGTAACACAGAATACATCTGAAAAAAAATCTTATATCTATAAACAATTCAATAATTAAACTTCATTTGTACTAAGAAATACACAGGCTTAGAAAACGTATACATTGCAAGGATTTGGGAGATATCCATTGTAGGGTTGTACTTTTTCTCTTTTAAAGCTTTACTTTTTTAAGCCTTTTTTTATTTTGTTGTTTTAGTTTTTATTAATAGAGTTGGGAAGGATTAGAACTCCCGGTTTTTATTGCTATTTTCGGTTGGTATGGAACCACAGTAAAAGGATTTTTAGAGAAATGTGAGTGCTGACAATGGTGTCACTGTTGTTTTGTACCATGATTTTGCTTAATATATGAGGAGTTTGTACAGAATTGTATATGGAAGATTAGAGGTTTATATTGCAGCGGATTCACATTTTTTTTTTGGTCTGATGATCCAAAAGCTGCAGCATGTTGCCAGTCCACCCAAAGCAGAATATCCCAATGGACAGCATATACCTACATACAGTCACTGCAGTGGAAGTGTTTAGCCCACCTAAATCACATGTAAAACCAGTGGCCAACATAGACAATGGTGCAGAACTGATTTGGGAGCACCAACCCCTGCGATGCTGCAGATCTAGATCCTGGCTGTGGAGGTCTCTGTTGGTTTAGGGCCCTCGTGCATTGGCACACTTTTCATCCTCCAATATCTTCCCCTGTGTAAAACATACATACCTCTTACTGTAATACATACATACCATAGTATACCTCTTCAATACGTTTCCTGAAGTTTTTCTGCCTTTCAATAGGTACTGATAAATGTCAAAATATAGTGCACTTATATTTGCCTGTTTGAGCTGACAACTCTTTGATTTATCAAACCTCTCCAAGACTGGAGAATATAAACTATTATTGGAGAATTGTGATCCAGCAAACCTGAAATGGATCTGGTTCAGCGTTGAAAACATTTTCCAAACATTGGTAAATGATCATTTTACATTTTTATGAAAAAAACTTTGGTTTCATGACATGAATGAAATTTGTACATGAATTACACAGCTGCAGATAGAAAATTATTTTGTAAAGTACTGGATTCTCCTCTTTGCCTCTGGCGGTGATGGGGGGTTACTCGGTATTCTTGCTCCCACCTGTAATATTCAGTCACTGGCACAGAACAAAAGAGCCAGCTATGTTGTTTAAAAACCCATCCATACAGAATCCAACACTGGGAGGTTTGTAAAGTATAGAGACAATAGCCGTCTTTTCATAGATACCCTATCTGATGGCCTGAAAAGGGTTTTCTTTACCCCTTTTACCTGGGTGGATCACGAAACCTTCACTTGTCTATTGTTACTTTTGTTTGATTGCCCATTCACAAAATTTCAGGAAAATCAGGTCAAACTTTTGGTAAAGAAGCCTGAAGATGTCATCACTCTGTATAGATCAAAAGTGTAACTTTGAGCGGAATAAAATGGTATTTGTGTACGTATGTATGTATTTATATATAGATACTGCAGTCATTCACTAACTTTATTTAACTTCCTCCTGTTTTATTATTTATTGACCCTGACAGTAGATTTTTTTTTTTCACTTTCTTTAATGGGGTGACAACACTTTACATTCAGCCCTGAAATGTATCCTTATTGTTGTCAGAGTAACCATTCTTGTGAACCCTTCTGCCTTTGTCACCCATCAGATCCTGTGAAATAGGAGAACTTGTGACATTATCCCCCTATCTTCCACATTTCTAGGTACCAAAGTGGCCAATCACTAGGTCTTAGTGCTGTCACCAGGCCTATACTAGGGAATGGACTTGCTAGGATCACTAATGAAAGGATTCATCAGGGTGCTGTCACCAGGGGAAGGAGTCCATAGGTCTGAGTGCTGTCACCGGGCCTATACTAGGGAATGGACTTGCTAGGATCACTAATGAAAGGATTCACTAGGGTGCTGTCACCAGGGGAAGGAGTCCATAGGTCTGAGTGCTGTCACCGGGCCTATACTAGGGAATGGACTTGCTAGGATCACTAATGGAAGGATTCATTAGGGTGCTGTCACCAGGGGAAGGAGTCCATAGGTCTGAGTGCTGTCACCGGGCCTATACTAGGGAATGGACTTGCTAGGATCACTAATGGAAGGATTCACTAGGGTGCTGTCACCAGGGGAAGGATTTACTTTGACATCTTTAGGGTAAAGGAGCACTGCCCTCCTCCTGTGTCACTATATCTGTCTGCCATTTGAAAAGCCTATTTAATGTACAGCGCTGTATAATATGTTGGTGCTAAATAAATACTGTTTATTAATATTATTAATAATAATAATAATAATAATAATATTCTGTTCCAAAACACACATGAAACCTATACATATTCATCCATCAATTTGTTTTAGTGATACTTTAAAAGCACGTATTTTACATTTCACCTTTTTCTTTTTTAGTATACCCGGGTCTGGATTCCTGACCAGGATGAAGTATGGAGATCTGCAGAAATTATTAAGGATTATAAAGAAGGAGATAAAGCGCTACACCTGAAACTTGAAGATGAATCTGTAAGTTGCCCAAAGCATGTTCTTAACATTCTAAAGTTCTAACTGTGAAAGTATAATCCAGCCCACTATATTTGCTAAAACCACCCCCGCCTTTGCTGAGCCCTGCCCAAGTAGAGTACAAAGCTCAGGCGAAGCTAGCTAGAACTAATAAAATACTTTGTTTTAAAGTTTGGGGAGTTATAATTTCATCTACAATGCATTGAATTTGTTTATATTTAGAAATTCTGTGTTATCTGTTAGAATTACTGTAAATTTAATTGTATTAGGAACAATTAAGTTGAACTTATTGTACAACTAAAGGCTTCTAAACAAGTCCCACATCCAGTTAGTGTGTGCTATACAAAACTCAGATTAAACAAAAATATTCCTTTACACTCTGTGGCTGAGCCAAATTCTCCGTCATGTCTCAAACACTCCTCTCCCAGATACTGCAGATCACAAATAGTAGGTTTTAGTAAAGAGGTAGTCTGTTCATAAGCAGTGGGCAGGACTGGTTGTGTCTAGGTGCTGATTGATTAACTACAAGGTTGTAAATCAGCAGTAAAAATTCTGACGACAATGCTCCCTGAAACAATACTTTTTCATTATATTGCAGTACAAGCAGGCACAGCCTAAATGAAAGTGGCAACATTGTTCTGAGTTCAGGAACAGTGCAGGATTGTTGCCATTCCATCACAGGAAGCATTTTTAGGTAGACCTAACTTAAAACACTAATTTGGGAAGCAAATAGGGTAATAATTAAAAAAGTAGAACGATACAAATTGGAACTGGGCAAAGGAGGGCCCATGGGATAGAGCGACTTGGGACCAGTTTCCAAACAGTAATGGTAAATAATCTCTGGTTTGAACTCCAAACATTATTTCATATGCATAAAGTATACCTAAAAACTAACCTTTTTCTTAATTATTTCATTGATTTGGTTTTATTATCCCACATCCACACTGTGCAATTTCTGGGGAGCCAATAACCTAAGTTAATGATTTGGGAAGTGAGAGGGAATCAGAGTGCTTGGATGCAAACTATCTGCAGATAGCATTCTGGCCAAGAATAAAACTGGGGATCCAGAGCAATAGAGGCGAAAGTTCTGGCCAGAGCCAACTGTGCCACCCCCCCCAACAAGTCTTTATTTTTTAATCTTTAAGATTAGTTATTAATATTATTATAACTCCTATTATTATAAGTCCTAGTTTTGGCACTTTGTGTACTGTTTGAATGCAATAGATTGCATCTGTTAATGCTGAAATTCCTTTTGAATAGCTTATCTGTGCAAGACAATCTGTGCTTTAGAAAAAATGTCCCTTTAAATAAAAATGTGTCAAAAACATAAACTTAAATTGTAACACCCAGGGAGAAAGTAAAATGACAAGAGTAGCGCTAAGCTCCGTCTGTCGCTTTCAGAACTGCGGTCACTGTCATTAACTTATCAAAACCTGTGAAAAGGAAAAAGATTTGGCTGCAGGGTCATAATAGCGTTATTCCAAACATCATATTCTGTGTAGGTCATTTCCACCATGAGAACAGTTGTGGATGACATTTAATCCCACTGCAGAAGTTTGAATAAACTGCTCATATAATTTACCTGTAAGCTTTTACTTGCACAGCTGGGTGTTCCTGGATTCACCACATTACCATTGCGTTTAGCATGGGTTGGCATGCAAAAATAAAGTGCAATGCCTTGGAAAGTTTGCAGAGGCTGTTTTTTTCTTTTATTTTTCTGAAATCAGACTTCATAGAAAAGGTTTGGTTCCCTGCCACTACTCCCCCTCCCTTCCGGAGAGATGTGTAATGTCACCACTGCCTCCAGACTTCTCAAAAATCATTTTTTTCCCATTATATCTTTCATCTTTTTTAGGTGTCAGTGGGCTGGCAGGAAACTGGACATTGGCAAATTGAGATTGTATCTGGCAATGCTGGTCAATGCTGCTGGTACACACACTTTTGTAGACCTTCCAGTCAGTGTTTTTAAACTCTGTACACATTTGGGATTTAGAGATACAAAGTAATATAACTGTTACTTTGTATTTACTCTGTTTCGTCCGACTGTAAATCAAAGGGATTAGCTTTGATCCGCATATGATTTTAGTTAAACCAAAAAAATTGACAATATACATTTTCAACAAAAATATGTTCCCTGTTTAATCCTAAAGTTAATTTTAATGGGAAAAAATAAAACCATTTACTATATTTTTAGGTAACTTTACAATGCTTGTACCAGGAAGATAATGTTAATGTCATTATAAATGGGACAAAGTAAAGGGAAAAATGAAGTTTTTATCTACATTAAGCTAACACAGATCAAATTTAGAAAATGCAAGTTTTTAAAGCTTTTTTGCTTTCTACATTTTAACTGCTGATTGCATAGAAAACAATTGTTTGTACAAGGTTATATAACCAAAGGAAGCTTTGATTATGTACTTAGTTATATTAATTATGGACTAAGTTATTGCTGAAAAACGAGCCCTAGCAAAAATGCAAACATTTCCATAGGGTTATTTGTCTGCAGGAATAAAGTATATATGAACCCAAAGATTACTAATATATATACATATAAGACTAAATAAAAACTTTCTGTAAAAAAAATCTTACCTTGCACTGTTCGGTCTTTCTTCTTCCTTCTGGCACGGATTGAACAGCAGGCACCACCATCTTCTCCTGTCTGCTTCGGGGTTCTTCTTACTTCACCCAATCTTGCAGTGCACAGACGTGAGATTGGGTAATGTTTCTTCCTGAAAATGTGCCAATTTCACTGCGCATGTGTGAGATCATCACTTTTTGCTGAAAACCTCTTCTTTTTGAAGTTTTGAATTTTGCACCAGGAGCCTTTAGCTATAACTTGCTGCCATTTTGTTTTTTGGCCAGCTTTGCCTTATTATCCACTATGTCTGCTAAATGTAACCATAATGGAGAACAACGCCGTTTGTCCCAGATGAGTGAGTCCGGGTACACCTCACAAATATAATATCGCTATAGGCCTATAAATGACAATACTTTGATTAACACTGACGGTGTGATCAAGGCCGTCCCCTGTCGTTGGTCTGTATTTCATACTTCATTAATTAGGATGTCAGAACATTTCCTCAGTGCCCTTGGTGAGGACCATCTCTCCTGAAATTCAGGACGTCTGCAAGATGGAGGCCTGTCAGTACAAAGATTTTACTCTTGATACATAGACATTACAAGCTAGCTGAATGCATTTGTTCTTGTTCTTGCAGTAGATAAACTGCAGAGAATAAATCAGAGATGTCAGTCCCTGGAGACTAACAGTATTACCGCACTGGGCAGTCCTGATCAGGAGGATCTATTGCAGAGAATGTCCCAAGGACTCTGCGATCTTTACCCCGCCATGTACAAGTAGAACACTTACACTTTTTTATCCACAGATCTTTCGGTTTACTCAATCTTTCTCAGCCTACAGACACTGTTTAATCTCCACATTGAATGTAATAAACAATAAGTGTGACCTTTTTAATTTTATTAGGTACTGCTGCCACCAGTTTTCATACTATGTTGCATTTTAGTGTTGCAGCACTTCTGCAAACCCCTTCAGCCATCTCCTACTTACATGTACTTTCTCCATGCATCGGACACAGATCATTGCTTTGGAGCAGCTTTCTGGATGGCCATGCCTAAAGCATTGATTGTTGCCATGGCTGTTTGTAGTCTCCATCTTGGGAGCATGTGATCATGCAGAAGAAAAACTGAGCGACATTTGCCACCCTATAAAAGGAAATACCTGAAAAAAAAATGTTAAATCCTTTCCATTGAGATTTTCAGGATTGGGTTTAGATCAACTTTAAAAAGGAAAACTTGACCTTTAAACATGGTCATTTGTGATGAACACTCTATTTCTTTACTTTTTTTTGCTGCTGTAGCCACTCAAGGGTGGACTTTGTCTTGTGTTTTGGCTCATTGTCACGTTGGAAATTAGTCCTGTGTGAGGTTTTTTGCATTTTGCATTATTTTTCTCTGTAACTTTGTAGCCCACATACCCCCACAACATCCACCTTCATGCTTCACAGTAGGGATGGTACACCTTTCATCATAATCCTTGCTGCTTCTTTTCCAAAGCTTTTTTGGTTGTGGTCTTTATGTTGTTGTCAATTTTGGTCTCATCACGCCAAACGACTTTTCCCGAAAGTTTCCAAGCTCGTCCAGATGCTGTTTAGGATATTGTACATATTGGGCTGCTTTGTGATGCTGGCATAGTAATGGCTTTTTTCTTGCAGCTCAACTGTGCAGCCCATTTTTGTTCCTCCTTATTGTGCAAGGACGATATGTTTACAGCATATCCTGTATTTCAGGGTTGCTTTTTTTTATTGCATCTTCACAAATTTTTCTGGAAGTTGTGGCAGAATTGTTGGTTGGTCTACCCGATCATGGCTTGGTAATAATGGAACTCCTAACTTTCTACTTTTTTAATAACAGTCTGAGCACTACTGAAAGGTGTTTTCAAAATTAAGTATGAGTTTTTTTATCCTGTTCCTGATTTGGACAATATAACAACCTTTTCTTGCAGGTCCATTGACTGTTCTTTTTCTTTACTTTGACTCTATTACTAGGAATGTCAGTGCAACTCTGAATTGATTTAAATAGACTATTTATACACAACATTAATTATAAGGAAGTTACAGGTCTGGACTCATTCGCCTAATTACCCAGACCGTAACCTATGTGTGTTAGCTTGTGTGTATATATTCAGCCCCACAAGGGTATGTAAACTTGTGATTGTACCCAGTTTGGTGATTTCAGATCTCATTATGATCTGTAAGGGGCACATCTAATTAGGCGATAATAAATTTCTTTGTCTGAGCATACTCCCTAAATAAAAGGTAAGTTTTCCTTATGATCAGTCATGTTTTCCAACAATAGCCAGTATTGCACAAATTCTGCTAGGGTATGGAGATTTCTGAGCACAGCTGTATAAAGGGTTCTAAAACAATCTTTTAAACAACTCATATTGATAAGAATATTGTCATAAAGCTGATCTCGTATCACATGTATATATGTAAAAAAAAACGTATTATATTATTATATATTATTATATTACATTTTTCAAAATGTAGATTTTTTGTTTGTTTCAGGTTATTGAGTTCCCTGTGAGTTCCTCTTCTTTACCTCATTTACGTAATCCAGACATTCTGGTGGGTGAAAATGACCTGACAGCCCTCAGCTACCTTCATGAACCGGCTGTGCTTCATAATCTCAAAGTGCGCTTCTTAGAGTCAAACCACATCTATACATACTGTGGTAAGTGAACAAAATGGGTAAAATAACGTGATATTGTGACTTCATATATTCGTACTGGCCAATCAGTAGATTCCATTGCGCGTTGCGGTATACATTTTCAGTAGGCTGCCATTCAAGACAGTGCCTTGGATTTTACTGCATACTTTTCTTAGCAAAAGGTAGCAAATAGGAGAAGAAATTGTTTTGAATAATAATTTTTAATATTATTTAAGTTGAAATATACAGGTTAATCAAAAAATATTAAGAGCCCATTCAAACCTATCCTTCCTTGTTTGTTGACACATGCTTCTTAAAGTAAGGGATCCCAATGCATTAGCATGCCTTGCGTTACTCGACGCTGATTCAAGTATAAACCTGGAGCACCAAAAATATTGTTATCAATGCTCACATTCAAATCTATATTCAACGGAAATGCCAATAAAATAATATAGATAACAAATGCATCCACTGCGTGTTATTTTTAAAACATTTTTTTAAAAGTTGAAAAATAAGTCACATGGGCTCAGTCTGTGCTTTTTTGACTTTTTACAGATTAAAGTATTTTGTACTTTTGAGTTGGTTACGACAAGTCACTTGCTCTTAAATGATCTTTTGTACATTATTGTTGGCCATCAGTAGATGGAGCTGTATCCTGATGTGAAGTGTGTAACAAACTTAATATACATATTTTACATGAGGATACAGCTCCATCTAGTGGTGTGACCCGAATATAAACTGAGTTTTTTTTCTAATGCCATTTCAAGGGGAAAAAAAACTGTTCATAGTTGAGCCTATACAATAATGGCTTTTCAACTTGCATTGTGGTGCAATGTGTGTTAATGCATACATTATACAGCAATAAAACAGCTGAAAATACAGCTGAATAAACAGCAATGCACAGATTTGAATAGGGTTTTTAGTGACTGTGAATTCACTTTATATGTGTGATTAAATGCTAACCTTTATATTTTTATTATTTATATAGGTATTGTTTTAGTTGCCATTAACCCTTATGAACAGTTGCCAATCTACGGTGAAGATGTCATTTACGCGTACAGTGGCCAAAACATGGGTGACATGGATCCCCACATATTTGCTGTGGCTGAAGAAGCTTACAAGCAAATGGCCAGGTAAGGCAAACTCTGTCCATAAACTGATTCTCTTTTGTTAATATTAAACAGAAATGACCTGTCCTGTCTGCCCTACCCAAAATTGTTTATACTAAGATCCTTGACAGCGTCCCCTGCCGTGTGAATAGACATCAGTTAGTGCTTACAGACGTACCCAGAATGCTTTGTGTGTGCAACTCTTGAAGTCATAAACTTTTTTTATTATGATTGCTCCACCAAGAATGCTTTGTGCTTTTAAAATGTAAAAATTAGGCAAATGGTGCCTTCTTTACCCACAATGAATTGTACTTAGACCAATACACAATATTTACCAAATATGACAATTTTGTCCTGAATGCTGTGTGCTTTGCGCCATTGCTGACTAAATACACAATGTTGGCCTGCATAATATTGGCAAATGATGAGCGTACTATATTGGCCAGTAATGTCTGCTCTATTCATAATGCTTTGTACTTGGATAGCGCCACTGCTGGCTAAAAGCACATTATTGGTCTAGGGCAGGGGTCAGCAAACTTTTTTGCCTACTAGGCCATTTTAGGAGGTCAAGAAGGCACACTCGGCCGGACTCTCTCTCGAGTCCCACGCTGATGGCTCCGCCCCCCACCAGGAACGCCCTGAAAGGAAATACCTCTGCCTGGCAATGCATACGGAGGAGAGGGAATGTCCCCTTACCCCGGGGGCAGAAGTACAAGGAGGCTCAAGAGCCGCGGATTGCCGCCCCCCTGCCGGCCAGGATTAGGCTGAACCGACCGGGGAGGCATTAGCCCGGAACAGACTACTGGCTTGGCCGTATCTGGCCTAAAGGCCAGAGTTTGCCTTCCCCTGGTCTATGGTGACTGCACAGTATGGGGCAATGATGAGAGCTCTACCCAGAATGCTTTGTGCTTAGATTCTTGGCAGTTTTCCTTGCACCGTCACAGCGGCTTCACCTCAAAGCACTCTGTCACTGTATACCAAGTTTGCAAAACATCTAAACTGACAATTAAGTGGCTTGCCTGTATTCCCTACAGACACTGTTTAATTGCTTTTCAGCATTAATATTCACAGGCATGAAACGCGTCAGGATTTATAGCTCAAAATAAATTCAGTTACTAGCCAGCTCTGTGTTTTTGAAAAAGGCATCCATTCTGTGCAGAAGTCCAGGATAGGAGAAGCATTTGCATAGATCACAAAGGGAATAACACACAGCAGCTGTCCAGAGGAAAACCTTTTAAAATCAGGACAAAGCAGTGTCATTTTTCCCCAAAGGGACCAATATTAATGATTATTAAAAGGATCTTTTGTGTGTGAGAGTGTCTTATCAAAGCCATGGGCCACTGATGGGTATTGTAGCCCATTTGGGGCCCTGTTATCACTGCTGGCCTCCTGTGCCTCTATTACCATTACTGCTCTTATCAGACTGGATTCAGTGTAGTGGATTCTGAGTGGAGCTTCTGTTTTGTATACAAATAAAAGTCCACGCCTTCCAGATCATCTAAGTTATATACATTACTAGATTGTAAGCTCTTTGGGGCAGGGTCCTCTCCTCCTGTATCACTGTCTGTATTAGTTTGTCATTTGCAATCCCTATTTAATGTACAGCGCTGCATAATATGTTGGCGCTATATAAATCCTGTTTATTAATAATATTAATAATAATATACATTACAAAGAGTTAACCAAACTTTTTATGCAGATATGCCCCTGTTTCTGTTCTATATAAAATAAAGCACAGTTCCTAAATAATAATGCTAAGTGTGAGTTTCTGCTCTAGTGTAATTACATTTAGGAATACACAGCATGGGCACCCCATCATTCCATTTACTATGGAGCACTCCATGCAAGTATCTCATATGAGTTTGCACTCAAGTTGCAGTCAGCCTAAAGATATGATGGGGATACCACATTATGTTACATACGCTTACTAAACCTTAAAATGTATCTAAACCCTAAAACAAAAATATATGGCGGCATATTGGTTATCAAATGTGGGTGCTGCATTTGTTTCCTTTTTCAGGCTTTTTCCTTTTATGTCCTCATGCTGATTCTGCTAGGAATATTCTTGTTCCAAAATGGCAACACTCACTGTGCCATATATATTGGGGAGCAGTGTTATCAGCTTTTAAATGAATGTTGCACCACAATTCACTGTACCCATGCATTGTGGTGTACTGTAATGCATGTGTGTTGGGGTGCCATAATGCCACATACTATTTGAATAGACTTTCTAACCCTGCAACACGGGTCCACTGGCACTAAGTGTTGGAGTGCCATTCACAATGAATGGCATTGAAGCCGTTCAGCTAACATAACACGTTTCAGTAAGGAAGCAATGTGTATAAGATCCAAGGTATAAAGACCCTATTATCTTTGCTTTACGGAAAATTTTCTTGGTTCATGTCACAGGGATACTGGCAGTCCCATATTCCCATATTCCCAAGATGTGTTTTGTTTTTCTTTGATCAAAGGAAGTCTAGTAATTACTATTATTGCTTTCTGAGAGCTTGGCACTATGAGGTCCAAAACAGCCGTCTGGCTGATCAGTAGCCATCTCTACTGTACATCAAAATAAGTTCCTCTTCTTACAGGCTTCAAAATGACTTTCATTTGTATTTATCTGTCCCTGGGGGATATATTACAAACACTGCAATATAAATGCATGAAAATGTAGATTTATCAAAATAAAGTTGCAGCTCAGCGATGCTGAAATCACTTCTTGCACCTAAATGGTTTTCTTTCAGTTTTGCCATGGGGTTTATTATCTACCACTGAGCCAAAATCAGATGAATAGTGGGTTTAAATTCCCACTAAATGTTCTGTATGTTCCCACTGCAGACTAAAGGTTCTCATTTGTTTTTCTTCTAGTATGCTGCAACTAAGGGCAAAAAGTGTGAGAAAAGGTTAAAGAAGGCATAAAAATAAAGTATTATAGAAATCCAATATAGGCAATATAAAGGTGGGTGATTTGTGTTGCAAAAATAAAGAGAAATAGTTATGATGGCCTATTTGAAAAGAGTCATGTTTATTATTGTGAATTAATAATCCTCGAACTTTTATTCATAAACTAAGACAAGGGGCCCACCAGTTTCCCATAGATGAGACCTAATATCACCAGCTTTTCACAAATTAGACCCTGGCATCATCATCTGTCCATCAGCAGCTAGGTATCTCCAGCCACTCAAGGTTGAGATCCAGTTGTCACTAGCTTCTTACAGATAGCACCTGGGCATCCAAAGCTTCCCACAGATTGCACCTGGGCATCATCACCCTCTCATAGATGAGACCCTGGCATCACCAGTGTGTCACAGATAAGACCCAGGCATCTCTATCCTCCCACAGATGGTACCTGTCCATCAGCAGCTAGGTATCTCCAGCCACTCAAGGGCCACAGCTTCCTACAGATAGGGCCTAGGCATCAAAAGCTTCTCACAGATGGCACCTGCACATCACCAGCCCCTCATAGATGAAACCCTGGCATCACGAGTGTCTTACAGATAAGACCAGGGAATCTTCATCCTCTCACGGATGAGATCTGTCCATTAGCAGCTGGGCCTCTCCGAGCCACTCAGTGGTGAGACCCAGTTATCACCAGCTTCTTACAGATATTCCCAGGCATCAAAAGCTTCCCACATATGGCACCTGGGCATCAAGATCATTAGCTTTTCACAAACAGGGCCAGGCAGAGGCAGAAGAGTCACCTGCTTTTGGCACAGTACTGGTGGGACTCCTTCTGGCTCTGCATCACCCAGCTATATCCTACACTTAACATGAACGAGCTGTCAAAATGACAGTTCAGTTTTGTAGATTACAAAGCAGGGAAGAAATACTTACTGTCTAATCAGCACCACTTTACAATAAGTTCCTTTGGCTTTTTAAAAAAAGTTTGTAGCACCGACTTTAAGAACTCAGGAGTGTGCAGCTCTGCCTTGTCTTGAATGTCAAAGAACCTTGTCCTAGCACTTTTCATACATACCACTTAGTCCTCCTCCTGGGACCTTGCTTGTTTTTTGCACATGAGACCTCCAAATCTCAGCCTCTCACTGATGAGGTGTGAGCCTTTCCCGCCCTTCACAGATTAGGTGTTGGCCTCTCTGGTCTCCTACAGAATAAATTCATGCCTCTAAACTGATTTAACACCAAGAGCACATACATCTAGAATGTTTTACCTCCAGTTGAATGCAGTTTACCATTGTCACGTCAAAAGTACACTCCAGTAAAATGATATCTAATATGGAAGTCCTGAATCCTTCCAGCTCTGTATGCAAAAAGCTAACTCCAAAAGCAAAGCTTTGCCATACCCTCGAAGCAATGCACTATATCTCTCTGACTGTTGGAAAGGTGCCCAGTTTTCGGAGGGAGTTGTTGCAGAAAGTTCAGGTACTGAATGGCACAGGGCTGCCAGCTTTTGGCTCAGATACTTTTGGCACCAGTAAGAGAATCTAAGATTTTACAGGTTAAATATCTTTTTTTTCCTGGAGATTGCCATATAATGCATCTCAAATCACTATAGGGGTTTTATTGCTGCCTGTTACCCCATTAAGGCGATTCACTCACCACTGTCACCAGGACTGAATGTAATGGTGATCAAAATGAACTCAAAGTAATGAAAACATGTTGTATACACTAAACCATTAAGTATTCATGTGTAAAATTGGTATTTGCTTAACAAACATTTGCAAAGTTTTAATAACATGTAACAAATGCCTGTTCTTTCTGCCTTTGTGAATGAGGCATAACTGTGTTGTGAACTTCAAAAATGCTCAAAGAGAGATAAAAGAGGGTTTGCATTGAAGTCATTTTACTGCTTGTACGGAATATGTAAATATGTGTGTATGATCTTGGCACAAAATGACTTTAAAGGATAAATGATAAAAGAGCAAAAATAGCAGCAGGGAAAATGGACTAAGGACATGTGACAACTGGGGGGTTTCTTTAGTTTAGAATACACAGATAGTGAGGCCTGCAGCTTTCAAAAATAAGTGTAGGTCCGGCATGACAGGGTACACAGCTAGGAGCCCAGGAAAAGTAAGGGTTAAATAATTGAGGAATGGAAAGGGGATTGGTTAGGAGTTAGGTGGGTGGGCAGTTGGGAAGTGTTAAGAGGGGAAGAATCGGAAGTGGGAGCCCTCTTTGTAGGAAGAAAAAGTTTCATGCCAAACTTTCCTTTTGAAGGTGATAAGAGGTGGGGTATTGGCAATTGGCGGTTGGGGTCTAAGAAGGCATGGGTCATGTGGGAAAAATGGATAACGTTGGTATGGGGATTCTCTTATGGTGGAATTCCCCTGTAATTTAAATATGGTAGTGGCCCCTGAGGCGGTGCTGGGTGGCTAGGGGCTTGGTGTTTGAAAGAAGTTGAACTGGTGGTGGTATGGACCTTGCTTTATCGGACCTGCAGCCTGGTTGATGGAGTTAGTAACTGGACGTTATTATGGTTATGCAGAAAACGAGTTAAGGTTGAATTCTGGGAATTTGCATAACGTTAATAATGTTAACACTGTTAAGTTATTTCTTGTTATTTATTATTCTTGCAGTTAATTGGTTAATGTGAATATTTAATTGTTATTTAAAAAAAGTGTTATGTAATAAACGGCTGCTTGTCAGCCAATTTAAGTCCAACATTTGGTGTCAGTGTATTATTGGGAGTTAAGAGTAAGAGTTGGTTGGCAAATGGGGGAGGGAGAGGGTTTGGGGTTTTGGGTTGGAAAAGGTTAAAGGTGCAGGGCGAAGAGAGCCTGGGTTACCTTGGTCAAGCAAAAAGGAGCCCCTATATACCAGCCTTAAATATACTTTAAGCATTGAGGTCACAGTAAGGGCCAGGTTAAGGTTAGGAGGTCAGGAACTGGGAAAAACTAGCAAAGCTTTGGTATTAGTGACAAAAGTTATTAAACTAATCAGGACCCTTACCTGCCCAAAACAACTCCACATCAACTGGATTCATTAAAATAATATAGAAACAAAACAGGTCAACATCAGTGAGAATATTTAAAATATTAAAGGAATAAAATAAGTCAATATCAGGAGGATTTAATATAATGACGTGGAATCATGGTGGCATTGCTGGATTTTAAGAGAACAAGGATTGAAGAGTCCTAAAAGGTCTAATAATATCACCCAGCATATTCACATTTATCCTTCTGGTCCACAGATTAATGGCTCACTAATGAAGCAATCACATAGATTAGTAAACGTCTGTTGAAGGGCTGTCAGGTGGAATAATTATATCAATTTGGTCTGGGTTTAATTGTAGATTCTGATGATATTACTTTGCAACAAATGTCAACACAGTCATTGGGGTGGAATCTTTAGCATTTAGAAAAACTATGGACAAAATCAAAGGTAGTCTCTTCATACATTAAGATGAACGTCTTTCCTTTTTTGAGTCCACCCATGACATAAATGTATTACCTGTTGCTCGCGTCACTAGATCTCTTTTTCTCTTTCACAACACTATTCAGGCTCTCCTTTTGTTTGGGAAGTAAGTTTGGGAATAATCCTCCTTCTTCACAAGGTGTAGGGTCCCCACATCAAAAAATATTATGATCAAAGAAAATAGCTACTAAAAATGATAAAAAAAAGTGGAAGAGGTTGGAGGTTGGATTATGATTGTAGATAGGAGCTACACGATACAAGAAAGAATACAGGAAGCAGGCAGAGCAGTAATACAAACTTGTAGAAACTAAGACCTGATAAGTGTTCTTCAGCTTTTTACGTTGTGCAGCCATACTACACAACAGAAATGGGTAAATGGTGTGTGCGATATTTGGACATTTATAGGTTGTAAGACTATTTGTAAATGTTTACCTGTTTCTGAGAATTCTGTCTAGAACCAAAGCCAAAACTTCTGACCTACATTTTTTTTCCAGGTTTGTTACTCAAGGTAGTAAAGGATTTGGTTAGCATGACATGTTTAATAAGAGAGCCTATATTGCAAGCCTAGATACTTATGAAAGGCAAGTTTCCATTAAAGCATCCTATGAACAGTCACAAGGTGCTATAAGACTCCCTGTACTGCAAACTATTGGTTACCTACAAGCCGACACTTGTGTGGTGATGTAATTGTTTGCAACATGTCCATGGTCTCGTAACACTGACTCTGATCCCTTGTGCTTCTTGTTTTTCTCTGAGTCATTCTGGTGAGTGGAACAGTTATATTGGATTCCCAAAAGGAAGGCTAAAGGTTTTACCACTGACTCTGCAACATATGGAGGAGTGTATGATAAGGCAATATAGATACTCTACGTTTCATCAGTGATGTGTCAGTGATACGTGTTGTAATTACAGCATTTAATCAGATTGTGTCCGGAGTTTTAAGGTGATTTATGAGATTAGAGAATTAATGGGTTCTCTTTATTAGTATGTTAAATTTAAACGTGAATGTTCTGGCATGTGTTCCCGCCCAAACTGTTCATTAATAATCTAATATTGTGATGTCCTTTATGATTTTAAAAGGTTCCGTTCAGGAAAAATGTAAATTTTTTTTTTAAGTGAACCTGCTTTTGGTGTTGCTGGACAAAGCAACAAATATATTCTGAAGCCAAATCCTGCACCTTCTGATACTTGATGCCCCTGTGCTCCCCCGAGAAACTCTAAAGGAAATTCTAGTCAGGGCTTACATAGGACTCTTATCTGTCATGTTGGTAATTGGGGACCAAAGGAAAGATAAGTGGCTGAACTTCAGATAAACCTTCTTGTACACCCCAAGGAATATTTTGTTGGAAAACTTATTTTTGACAAAACTAACAGTTCTTGACTTGCTTGCTATTTCATTTATTTTACAAAATATTTAATAATTCTTCCCCATCTTTTTATAATCTAAACAGCAAGTCTACAGGTTGCACAGACTCAATGCAATCATTGTATGGAATCTTTAGAATCAGTACTTATCTTCCTTGAGTTCACTTGTTTACCAAATTTGCTGCAAATTTTCCCAAAAATACTGAGTAAAGGGGAGCATATCATACTCACTCTGCTCTGTCCCATGTTGTGGTGCAGTGGTGTCAAACTCTGGGCCGTGGGCCAAATCTGGCCTGCAACGTCTTTTTTTTCCCCCCGAAAGGAATCCTAAATATGAATTGCAGCTGGCCTGCTGCTGCATTTAAATAGCGCCGCTACTACAATTCCTGGCATCACTCCTGTCTATAGACCAGCGTCCCCTCTGCATATGTGTGGCTCCACATTGGACTGTTTTATAGACGCAAGTAATTCCGGGAGTTGTAGTAGCGGTATCACTCGCGTCTATACACCAGCGGCCTCTCTGCCTATGCGTGGCCCCGCATTAGACTGTTTTCTTGACGTGGGGAATTGTAGTAGCAGTGCTATATCAGTTTCAAGTTTGGCCTGTGACTTTGTCTAAGTTTTTAATTTTGGCCTACTGTGTATTTGAGTTTGACACCCCTGTTGTAGAGCTTGGTGCTTGAAATGCCAATATGTGGGGAGGAGGAATAGGTACAAAGCCTTGACAAACTTTTAACTTGATCAGCAAATAAAAAAAATGATATGGGAATATTAGAGGGGGCTTTAGTCCAATCATACCTGAGACTGGGGAAGAAGGGGGTGAGAAATATTAATTAATGTAGTGATGGAATACATATAATACCCTGTTTCCCCTATGATAAGGCACTGTCTTATATTTTTTGAAATGCCAAAATATGCCCTAGGTCTTATTTTCAGGGGGATGTCTTATTTTTCCATGAAGAAGACTACAGTACACATTTATTGTTGAAAATCACTCATGTGCCATTGATTGTCCCCTTTCTGATCACTCATGTGCCATTGATTGTCCCCTTTCTGATCACTCATGTGCCATTGATTGTCCCCTTTCTGATCACTACCGTATGTGCCATTGATTGTCCCCTTTCTGATCACTCTGTGCCATTGATTGTCCCCTTTCTGATCACTCATGTGTCATTGATTGTCCCCTTTCTGATTACTACCGTATGTGCCATTGATTGTCCCCTTCTGATCACTGACTCACTTTTTTTTGGCTTCTACGGCCGGGTAACAGACTCTGTTAGGGATCAGCAGCTTGCTTGTCCTTTGAAGTTACTTTCAGTTTCACTCTGCACTGCAGCCAGCATCAAGGAGTCACACAGAGGCACACAGTATCAGGTATCGGAGGATGTCTTATTTGCAGGGGGTGCTTTATTTTAATTGTTTGAGCAAAAATCGGGGGGTGGCTTATTTGATGGGGATGCCTTATCATCGGGGAAACACGGTAGGCAAATAAAGCTTCTCCTATTATGACTGCTTTAGGTGTACGATTACAATCTATACTGAATAAGATGTAACCTTGCAAAAGATTTAAATGTCTGTAACAAATTTCCCGTTAGGGAGAAAATAATGACAACGCCTGTTATTGTTTAATGTGTCTTGTTAATGTTTTCCTAGTAAGTTTGCTGATATGTCATGTGTAGCCACATGGAATGAGATCTTGGATTTCAGCATTATTAGATATTTTTCAGAGTTATAGTTATATTGAGAATCAGCAGCTTACAAAGTCCTTGTCAGCGGTGTGTGGAGGTCTCATGATACTGCAGCACCATTCCCACGCTGACTATAACAAGGATTTATAGAAAGAAATATAGAAAGGACATTCGTAATGATCCAACCGCTTTTTACTACTGCAGGGCAGTAAGGTGACCGGTCTACAATTGGAAGGAACTATTGGTAAAAATACAGAGCTGACAATGGGCTTACATGCAGCATAGCCTTGTGCTGGATACATCCCGTCCTCATAAATGTATGAAAAGAGTTATTATTAAAAGATCCTGCTGGTGTATCACTTAAATAAAAAATATACCTACCTTAAATGCAAAAATGGGACCTAAAGGGTTTCGAAAAGGTACATTCTCCTTTTCCAATACTAGAGTTCAATCAGTTGTTGGTGTTGTTTAACTGCAGCAGTGTCAGTGACAAAAATTCAGCAACTTACAATATTTGTTTAGGTTTTTCTTGGCATGCCCTTTAAATAAATATCTTGCCCAGGCTATTTTATTATTATTACACATAATTGTAAGGGGCAACACGATGGCTCAGGGGTTAGCACTCCGGCCTTTGCAGTGCTAGGTCCCAGGTTTGAATCCCAGCCAGGACACTATCTGCATGGAGTTTGCCGGGTTTCCTCCGGGTACTCTGGTTTCCTCCCACATCCCAAAAACATGCAGTTAGGTTAATTGGCTTCCCCCTAAAATTGACCTTGGACTACATTCATGACATATGACTATAGTAGGGATATTAGATTGTGAGCTCCTTTGAGGGACAGTTAGTGACATTACTGTGGACTTTGTACAGCGCTGCGTAATATGATGGCACTATTTAAATACTGTGTAATAATAATAATTGGACAAAAATGTAAAATAAATAAATTATCCTCTATCTAATATTGTAATTGTTTCAGACACATGCATTAATAAACACTGACTCTGCCATCCTAATTCTGCAGTGGTATTTAAGGACCATTTAGGCCTCTTGTACCCCTTGGACCTTCACAATCACAGCCATGTGCCTGCCAGCTTTATGTACAACTTGTACTGAATCCTTCAACCCTAACAAATATCTCTAAATATTCCATATTCTGTCTTCCAGAGATGAGAAGAACCAGTCCATCATAGTAAGTGGTGAATCTGGAGCTGGCAAAACAGTGTCTGCAAAATATGCGATGAGATACTTTGCTACAGTTGGCGGGTCTGCCAGTGAAACAAACGTGGAAGAGAAAGTACTGGCATCCAGCCCTATCATGGAGGTAAGACACAGTCAGTATTTAGAGGAACTTCAGTACAAATATTTTATGTTTGTGTTGGTTTAAAAGGAAAAATAATTAGGTCAGTTATAACTGTAGCCTCTGTCTCTTTGCACCCCAATTAATTTGCAGCACATAAAAAGCACATTTAGGAGGACAAAAAAGAGGTAAGAGTGGACAAATTATGCTAATATGTTACATTTTAGCGATTAAAGGGGAACCAAACTCATTGGTGGGTGCTGAGCTGCTGCCATAATCAGCAAGTATGCATAGAATACACCCCAATCATAGCATATATTTACCCATGTGCATCCGCCTTGCAGTGATGACAGGTCCAGGAACCATCATTGCCCCATCAGAGGAAGGCACCATCTTCACTGCCGGCTCACCAGTGGACTTCCTAGAGGACAGCAATCCTCTTCCGCCATTAGAAAGCCAAAGCGGCACCGCCGCACATAGAGCCAAGCTCTGCACTACACAGCACATGCATCGTAAAGATTAGCACTCATTGATTTCAATGTATTCACATCAATGGACAGAGGGCCAAAAGCAAAGAATGCAAAGTATTGAAGGTCTTGAAATTGTTCCACTGCCTTGATAGCAATGATGGTTTTTACAGTAAACTTAAAGCTATCTTTTAAATTCAGCAAAATATAAACTGTGCAGCTTGTACTTTATTATCTGTCTGTAGCTTTAGCCAAAGCTGCCCTAATGCAAATAATTGCCATCCCCACATGCAGGTTTATGGATTTCTGCTTCTATTTGTAGCCACTTCCATTGTTGCTATGTAGGTTGTATTGTAAAGTTTGTGATATTAATCTATTGTTGTGCTGGACACTATGTTGTTCAGGCTATTGAGTGCTATGCTTAACTTGGAACTGCTCCTTCATTGAAAGAAAAAGTAGTTGAAGCCCCATTTTCCATAACCTTAAATTGCCTTTCCTTTTTTCAATATTGTTTTCTTTACAGGAATGAGGATTTATTTGTGCAATGTAAATGCCAAGCCACATAGTGTGCAAAATTTGATATAACTGCAAACTGCAGAGAAACACCTGAAATCTATTATTTTATATTATAATATATAATATAATATATAATATATATTATAATTCCAGAGTTCAGCTGTAGCAAGAACTAAAATGGTCTTTGCCATAAATTGACCAATTGTACACATGTAATTGAACATTCTAGTTTAAGAATTAACTTCTTACAGACGGCCTCTGATCGACCTGTAATGACTGATTAGCATCAATGCACACAAATGATGCCGGGGTTCTATAGACAATTATAGCTCAGTGCTCTGACCTGTCATTATGTCACACACCAGATATCAGCTGAACACATACAATTATTGTTTCACCAGACATTTTACCCAGGAAGAATTGACTCTTGTGTTCTCTTTAATCGCAGGAGAAAATAAAAACAAAATGTTTGAGTATACAGATTCATGTTGCCAAGAGTGAGAATTACCCCTAGTATATGAATCACAGGGGGTGGGGGATGATATTCTCTTGTAAATTGCAAAGATTTCAAAGTATTATTGCAATGTTCAACCTAATACTGGTCTCTAAATTTCCCATACCCCCCCCCCCCTCCCCACAAACACAAACACAGACACACACATACACATACCCTTTTCCCTCTAACTATTTACAAATTAAAGTATTTTGAACTTTTGAGTTGGTTATGATGGGTCACTAGGTTTCAAATAATCTTTTGTGCATTATTGTTGGCCACCAGTAGATGACACTGTGACTTTATATAACATGTGTAACAAACTCTAACCTCTCAAACCGCAACAGTTTGTTTTACTCCGTACACGAGGACACAGTGCCATCTACTTGTATGCCCTGAGGATAAACTTAGACTGTTTTTCTAATGGCATTTTCATGTCAGTTTATTCTCGAGTATATATATTGTAAGTCACCATCACTTTAAATGAACCTAAATAATGAGAGGTATATAACCCTACAGATTAATTAAAATTCAAGAATTTCAAAATCTATATGAGAACAAATGAGGAGTGATGTTTTGTTTGGGTTTGTTAAAAAAAAAATAAAACTGCGTCTACTGTGATTTTAAAACTGAAGCTAAAATACATTCACCATAAAGGCCAACTTTTTCATTTCCATTTGAACAAACATGATATGCATGTAAAACATTTAAAAGAAAAAGGTCACTCTGGGAGTGCGGCATACCTGATGAGTGGCCCTGAATGTATTATCTTTTACTTACTTCCCCTCTTTTATATTAGAATAGGGGAAGTTAGCGATTGGTAACTTAGGCAGCAACTAAGAGACCTAAAGTATACCTATACTTAAAACTGAACTCCGGAGAGAACAAACTGCTGATGCAAAAAAGATTTCTTATCCTAACATTTTCAAACTCTAAATCTTGCTTTCTGTCTCCTCCAACATGTTTGCACAGTACTGTATATACCCGAGTATAAGCCGACTTTTTCAGTACCCAGAATGTGCTGAAAAAGTCACCTTGGGGTTATACTCCAGTCAGGTGCATAGGTCCCTCCAGAAAAGCACCCTGTCTGGCAGCTGCGTCCAGCAGTTTCCGTCCCCTGATGACAATGTCATCAGGTTGCAGCGGAAATACGCTGGCCGCAAAAGCCGGAAAGGAGGCGGGGGTACGCTGGAGTTACGGCGGCCACACACCAAATTTAAAAGTACACAAAACATAAGAAAAACCCTCTTACCTTGTTCCGTTGTCGTCCCCCGGCATCCTGCTGGTCTCTGCAGCTCCTCCAGACACGTCTTCTTTTTTCTGTCTTCAGCCGCCGAATGCAGAGACCATCTCCGGGGTTTCCTGGTGACGTCAGTACATGCATCAGTGGGGGCAGGAGAAGTGCAGGGAAATTCAAGTATTAGATTCAATACAAGCTAGCTGTATTGAGTCCAAGACGAAGAAATCTTTGAATAATATATATATATAATTATATTATTTATATATATTATACATGTACAGTTTTTATTAACTATTAACTATTTTTTAATTTTTTTACCAGATTTTTGTTTTTTTTATTTAAAGTTTATTATTAAACTTATAAAATGTTGGACATGTTTTGAGTTAACGCTTTTTGTGTGTAAATACGGACAGATTTAAAATGCTAGGGGGACTACAGTGCTGCAGGTTGTAAGAATGATGACTGCTCATCACTATCTCTTCTTGAGCAGCACTGATGCTCTTCTTACTGCCCCCCATACAGAAGGCTCTCCCCCCTTCCTTCCACCAGATGACAGCACATGGAAGTGCTAATGTCACAGTTCATTCTTCTGTGTAAAACAGTGCTCATGCTTTACATGGAAAGTGAAAGGTTTGAAGGAAAAGAGAGGATTGATCTAGGAGTTCAGATTCATAGTCAGGCAAATAAAAATATTAATACATAAATGTAAACTGGGCATTCCGTTCAGTTGTACTGCACAACCAGGCACTGCAGCTCATTGCAGCCTTCATTACAGATTGTGTGTGTCTGAACTCTTGGGATATGTGATATGTAGTTCTGGGGAAGTGTCTGTTTCTGTAAGAATTAGAAAAAGTGAACTTACAGAAAGTATTAAAATGTTTTTTAGCTAAAGGAACAAGGTAAAATAAAAATGTAATGTTGGGGCGAGATCTAGATGGGAACTGGACTGGGAGGTTTGGGAATAAATTTGGTTAATTTCTAGACATAGCCTTTAAGCAATATTTCCCCACAGTGAAGGAGCAGAAGAACAATAAAAAGATCACCCATTTTCTTGTGTTCTGATTGGCCTACAATTCTGCCCTGCCGTCTTCCAATGTGAGTGCAGCTGTTCACAGTTTTATAGCAGACATCATTATAGGTTTAGGTACTCACTCATTTTTTATATAAAATTATATATAATTATAAGTATGAATATTTTTTCAATTAATAGATCATTGAGATTATTGTAATTTGTATATCTGCTTGGATTTGATCTTTTAACTACCAATATTTGCTCACCTAGGCCATCGGTAATGCCAAAACAACTCGAAATGATAACAGCAGTCGATTTGGAAAATACATCCAGATTGGATTCGACAAAAGATATCACATCATTGGTGCCAATATGCGGACATACCTGCTGGAGAAGTCACGTGTTGTATTTCAGGTCTGTATGTGTAAGACAGCATATTGATTACTGGAATAGATGGGGGGTTGGAAGACCAACAGTTAACTTTTAAACTGGTTTTAATGGAATCGGCACACTTTATTAAGTCACTGATACAGAAATACATTCATATCCTTACAAAAACTTGACGGGCCACTATACCTTAAATGTGAAGGTATTTTTATTACCACAACTTACTACAGATATCTGTATTGTAATGCTATGCATTTTATGTATCCCAATATATGTTATAAAATGGTCTCTTCTGCACCCATTGCTGACAAATGTACTCTCCAAATAGTTTCACGCTGTCCACTTTATTGTACGTTAAATAACCAATGTATTCTGTATAATAAATAATCCTCAACATTCCGCTCTGTACACTGTGCTGTCTGCTATATACTGTATATACATATGTACGTTTATATTACGTACAGTACATAATAATTATCTCAGTACGTTCTGCTCTTTACACTGTATATACTGTAAATATATCTTTATACTGGTGTCAATCTGTACACAATGCTGGTATATATTCCATCCTGCCCCAGCCTGTACTGTGCTGCACAATATATATTCCACACTTCTATACTCATTCTGTGCTTTACTGCTCCTTCCTATACGTGCTGCATATTATGAATTGACAAAGTACCACTTAGTATGAATGCTGTATGGTATATACTGTATTCTGCAGAGACCTGTTTTGTCCACTGTTCTTTACATAATTGCTCCATATTGCTGTATTCTGTACACTGTGCTATTCCTTTTTCATAATTTGTTTGTTGCCACTGCCGGTTGCTTAGGACTTTTGTTAGTATTTAATATTTACCTAGTATATCCATTTATAGCATTTCTGCTTTATCTTCAAAATTTTGATAAGAAGGAATTGTGCCTGGCCAGAAAGGGGAAATTTATTTTGGCAGCATGCAAAAGGAAAATGGATGAGCACTGAGCAATGAAAGGAAGTGAAATACTATGAAAAATGGCTTTCATTAATATGCCGTAGTGTATAATTTACCATAGATT
This sequence comes from Pyxicephalus adspersus, assembly GCF_032062135.1. Classification (NCBI taxonomy): domain Eukaryota; kingdom Metazoa; phylum Chordata; class Amphibia; order Anura; family Pyxicephalidae; genus Pyxicephalus; species Pyxicephalus adspersus. The sequence goes on from NC_092863.1 coordinate 85,593,973, forward strand.
TATGCAATTTGCACATGTGGCACTTCTAATTTTAGCAGTGTGTTTTCGGTATTTCTTTCTTTTTTTGGAGTGGAGACAATAGCAAAAGTAAAGGAAAATCTTTGTATGTTTGCTTGCCTCCCTATTGTGTAATATCTCCCCCACCCCCTAGATTGTAAGCTCCTCTGGGCAGGGTCTTCCCCTCCTCCGGTGTCACTGTATCTGTCTGTCATTTGCAACCCATATTTAATGTACAGCGCTGCGTAATATTATGGCTCTTTATAAACCCTGTTTTTCAATAATAATATTAGTCTTCAACAGCAACACAGACAGAAATTAAAATGATTTTATTGGTAAATGTCAGTCCCTGTAAACTCCTAATTGCCATGTATCTATTGCAGATTGTATCTAACTTTCTGCTCGCTGAAACAGCTGTCATTGGGACAATTTGTGAGAATTGAAAACCCAACAGGGGTTGTAATCCTCCCACGTTCTCCAATACCAAAAAAATGGCCTTGGCTAGGCACACAATTGAACTGTATTTGTTTTGTATTGCTGAAGTGATGAGACAAGCAGAAGGGATTCAGGCTCAGTCTGACATCTGAAGATTAAAGCAGGTTCCCTAGCGGAGGACAGGTCTTCCATCACTTCCAGCCCCTGCCGCAAGACAGATGAGCTTGTTCACTCCTAGCTTTATGCTGTCTTTATATAAAAAACTAGTTTTGTGAGCCAGGGTTTTGAAATATAGCTTCGAATAAAAATCAGGAGCAGGTTAAAGAGGGCAGAAGCCTAAAACTCTATTTTAGTGTTTGTCGTTGTCTGTGTTGTTGTTGGGGAGATTTTTTTTTTTTTGGCCGAAGTTGTGACTTTTGTAGAACCCAATGCATGATGAATAAATTATGTTCATGTACAGCATTTTTAGCAGCCTTCTGTGTCTTGGTGGGCATCCCTGAGGGTACTCATACTGGGCGTGCCCATACACTATCAGCATGTCAACTTAATAAACTCAGCTTTAAAAGTCATCTTATAGACATGCACACATTCCCCATATTAAAGAAAACTTTCTTTCAATAAAAAATGATAAAATGATTAAGGTCTAATTCTCAGATTCATCAATAGGGGACGTTTTTTAAAGTGTGTCTAAAGCCAGTTTTGCACGTAACATTTGGAGCTTTTTGCTTATCAAGCAGATTGATCTTTTAGATATGAATGAAGGGGCAGTACTGTGGCTCAGAGGTTGGCACTCTGGCCTTTGCTGTGCTAGGTCCCAGGTTCCTAACTCAGCCGAGGCACTATCTGCTTGGAGTTTGCAGGTTCTTACCCTGTTTTTGTGGGTTTCATCAGGGTACTCCAGTTTCCTCCCACATTCCAAAAAATGGAATAGGTTAATTGGCTTCCTCCCAAATTGACCCTAGACCAGGCATGCCCAAAATCCAACCCAGGGGCCAATTGCGGCCCATGTTCAGATTTCTACAGGCGCATGGCCTTTGTCATAAAATCAATAATATGCGGCCCGCCAGCACTGTTGACCTCAGTATAAAATACAAATGTACAAGAAAGCTATTTTATATTTCATTAGAGTTGATCAAGCGCCTTGCAATTATCAGCCCGCTACTCGGCGGGCATAATCGGAAGGACGGGAGTCCTCATGTGTGCACAGGGAATCCCCTACGTCATTATAGTGGGCGTGTTCTGTGTGGGACCTGCTTGGACCACGCCAGGGACTGACATTTACCAATAAAATTATTTTAATTTCTGTCTGTGTTGCTGTTGAAGACTAATATTATTATTGAAAAACAGGGTTTATAAAGAGCCTCATTGTGTTTTGCAGTCACCTTTGAGGGGCAAGCAAAGAGATTTTCTACTTTCTCCTACATTTAAACTCCTTGTTAATAGACATCTACCATGCAGCCACTGAAACTCCCTTCCCAAGTACAAAAATCTCAGTAGAGATAGTAATGTTGAACAAGGCGGCATGGTGGCTCAGGGGTTAGCACTCTTGCCTTTGCAGTGCTAGGTCCCAGGTTCAAATCTTGGCCAGAACACTATCTGCATGGAGTTTGCAGGTTCTCCCCGTGTCTGCTTGGGTTACCTCCCACATCCCAAAAACATGCATTGAGGTAATTGGCTTCCCTCTAAAATTGGCCTTAGACTGTATAAATGACATATAACCACGGTAGGGACATTAGATTGTGAGCTCCTTTGAGAGACAGTTAGTGACACAACTATGGACTTTGTACAGCGCTGCGTAATATGATGACACTATATAAATACTGTGTAATAATAGCAAGGACAAATATTCATTGAGTTTACCTCCAAAGATAAGCAGAATACCACCTTTAAATCCCCCCAGGAAAAAGACATGTCTCATTTACCTCCTTAAACTTTTTTTGCATAAAACATTAGCCTTGTTATCCTTACCGCTTTCCGTTTTTTCATTTTCCAGGCAGAAGACGAGAGGAACTATCACATCTTTTACCAACTGTGCGCCTCCTCTGGGTTACCTGAGTTTGCCGACTTGTCACTAAGTGAGTCATTATTCACACCCCGTCTCTTCCACAGAGATAAACCAGCTGTTAAAAGAAACAGCAACATCGCTAAAATCCATTAGATTGTCATTTTGAATAATGGTACTGACAGATGTGTGTTTAGATGTAATTAAATCAGATTACGCATGATTATCCCATCAATAATTTTTTTGAAAATAAAATTTGAGAGAGAGGGAGTCTTATGAAGCTGGTGATCAGAATTTAGGATTGAGAACCAAGCCCAACCATTTAATTACTTTCTATGTGGATAGGAAGGGAGCTGAAGGGAGAGAGTCTCCAGCCCTTTTCTCTCTCAATCCAAAACTGAAAAAAGTTTGTTTAGAGGTTGGAATCTGTGTATTGTTGTAATACCTGCACATTTCCCTATTTTTTATCAATCTATATATGCTGCAAGTTCAGACGTATACCTGATGACCCTCTATAAGTCCATTAGGTTCTTTTCTTCAATAATAAGTTGACAACCCTGCCTCTGCTGCACGGAAATCCCTAGCAGTGCTATTAGCCCTTCACATTTCTTCCATGCTGGACTATACAACACCTCTCCTTCATCCTATTTCTGTACCATAAAGAGGATGAGTCGAGTAGATAAGCAAGGAAGAACTTGGCAGGGCTGACAACACTGCTTGGAATTTTTCTGCAGCAAAGGCAGCTTTGTCAGCTCATTTCAGTAAGTTAGAAAGCTGAATGGATTTCTGGCAGACCAGTAGGTATATTTTTGAGCCTGCAACATTTTTATACAGAAACATGCTGGATTGCACATGTATTGCAAAGTTGTAATGAATATGATTTTTTTTTACTTTGCCCAGATGCACACATGTTAGAAATCAAGCCAATCAGCAATGTGCCCCATCTTTAGTTTTATAGATATATCCTCCTTGTTACTGTGTGAATTTAATAAAACTTCACGTTTCAGATTTTTCCACCTACTCTCTGCACAAATACAAGTAATATGAGAATAATATGATTAGTTTACTGACATTGAGATCACGTTATTAACAAATTATGAAAACCTGTGTAGGCCCCTATTTTCATACGATACAAATAAATGCTGTCCCTGGTGACCATAAGAAGAAATATAAAGTTCTGGATGAGGGTTTAATTCAATAAAATCAAATCAAATATAACCACAGACTGATCTGGAGAATCTTGGGCACCGAGTGGGTACTGATTCACGCCAACACCTCTCATCAAGTCACATTCCATACCTTATATTTAAAAGAATACTAAGGGCTAGCTCACGTTGGCTGTGTGATTACCACTCCTCATGCCAGGAAATGCTGCACATGGGAAGACGCCACATGTAGCGTCTAACTGAGGCAGCCCCCGATGGAATGAGTTGGGAGCTGTAAAATAAATAGGGGTCACCAGCTGTCAAATATTGATTGGTAAAATTGGTAATTGCCTGGTTTTCTTTGGGCTTAGTACTAGCCTGAAACAAACACATCAGGATCTGCATACCTAGTAGTAGTTAGTTGCATACTACTGTACTTGGTCTTGTAAAGTTAAATACATTTTAAAGCATAACCAAGCCACTTTTTTACCAGACAACTTATTCCAATCATCATGGAATTTGCAAAAGCAGAAGTTGATTGTCCAAGTACAGCATGACAGTAGAAACCAATGTATCTGCATGACTAGGTGCAGAGATGAGGTGGGGAGCAATTGCAAAACTCCAATATAATAAAAAGAAACTAAGACAAGAGAAGTTGTATAGCTGCCAGGCAATACTTATAATTCACTCAAATCATGGGACTTCAGTTGACAGTATGGTTTTATACATTTATACATACATATATATATATATATATATTTTTGATATTCTTACCTTTTTTTTTATTTTTCCTAGCCCAAGCTGAGGATTTTTTCTACACCTCTCAGGGAGGTGAAACATCCATTGAAGGAGTGGATGATGCTGATGACTTTGAAAAAACAAGACAAGCTTTTACACTTCTGGGTAAGTCTGAAAAACAAATGTGGAGGCTGCAACTGATGAAAGCTCCTCCTGATAATATCAGTTGTGTGGCTTTTTTTATGACATTCTGGCTTGCATTTGCATCAATGAACTCCCTTGATCTCCATACACATTTGGGATCAGTAACTCTTGAGGTCTGTGGGTCATTATTGTGGCCAGGTAACCAGTTTTTTCTAACCCTAAAACCAAAGTACCCTGTCATTTTCATAACTGTGAAACAAAGTCATAAACCTGCTTTACTAGACGAAAGTCCAATGAAAATTCCTTCCATAAACTTGAATGTGTGAATCAGATTCATTTGCTGATTTCTGCCTTGGTAGGTCAGTGCATATATATATCAGACAAATAAAAAATGTAAACAGTGCTATCAGTAATTGTTGTGCTGTGTTTGAGTTGCATTCCTGAACTTTCCTAAAACATAAGTGCAGCAAATGACTTCAATGCTTTCAATTATACATAACTTACTAATGATAGAACAGATTGTTGTTGAAATACACAAGTCGGCTTTTCATGACTGCAGGGCAGAACTATTGTGTAAAAAAGCTTTTTATTGTAAAATGGCTGAAGTTCCTAAGTTGATGGTGTGTATGGGAAACAGAATATTGTGCTGTCATATCACACCTCATGAAATGTTCAACATTCAACGCAGCTTCTCTATGGAGCCTTCTGTCTGGGCACTTAATGTGTTTGCAGACGTCAGAACTATAATACACATACCACATCAAGAAACTGTTTCAGACTTCAACAGATTTTGAGAACACTTTCTTTAAAAAATTAACCTAGAGGAAAGCACTAAATGCAAAGATAAATAAAAGATGTGATAACCAACTCAGATAAAATTCTAAAGTTTAGTTTATTTTAAAGCTCTACACATGTGGGAACTCACAAGTTCATTACAATTCCAGATTATCAAAATCCTCCAACATGAGCTGCAAATTATTGGCTCATTGTTGTTTTTTTCATCTTCCCCGTACTGAGCTCTGCTGTAAGAAATTGCAGGAGGGTGATACCAAGTAAAATTCAGATTTTTGCTTGGCCCGAGTAATATGTGAAATGACAAGGGGGTTAAAATCACCGCTCTGAGCACCTGCTCCAGCTTACTTGGTGGAAGGAATAGTGGGGGAGCTCTGAGAGTTTTAAAAAGGTATTATTACTTTTACCCTGAATTGGCAAGTTGACTGGTTCTCTTTTATATCACCCTTCCAGTTCTTGTCTTGTCCATCCACAAAACAACAGGGTCAATCTTATTATTGTAAGATTTGTACATCCCTATGGATCATCATTGTATAATACAACACCAACATTCTGTCTCTGTCTTATTGCAGACTGATGTCACATTACTGATACTATCATTTGTTTTTTTCTGTTTTGTTTAGGTGTAAAAGAGTCTCACCAGATGAGCATATTTAAAATAATTGCTTCAATTCTACATTTGGGGAATGTGCAAATTATTTCTGAGCGTGATGGAGAGTCAAGCAGCTTGGAGGTATGAAATCTAATTTAAAAATAAATGTTTTTGAACCATCTATATTTTTTGGTTTATATGTGTACAGTGCTTATATCTAAAATATATTGATATTAGAATTTTTATAGAGTTTAAATGTATGACAAAAAAATTCCCATAGAACTAATACACTACCTGAAGATAGAGCACACAAACAGTCTGTCTATCATTGAAGTCAGATAAAGCTGTAGAGGAAGGGACAGGGAAGGGATCTGTGATATCACTGGAGACATTTCTTGGCTGTTCCTGCAAGTGAGGGGACACGGGGTCACTCCAAATGCCTAATTCAGGTTCTAAACTTTTCCTATAAATATCCTTTTGGCTGGAGTTTCTTTTTAAGGACCTTAAAGAAAGACCAGCAGTAAGCAGATTATCCATCAAGTCTTCCTGATCAGTCATTTAATGATATAGTTTCTTTAGCGGTGGTTTATTTTAGAATAGAACTAAAATACAGTGTGACAAGGTTTTCACAGCAGAAGCATACAGTAAACAACTTTCAATATATTAATTCACTTTTTACGTTATAAATTACAGCCTATTGATGTCAGTTTGTCAAAGAGCCATTCATAAGGAGAAATACACTACAGCAATACATTTCTCAGCCCTTTTGCCAGCATTATGAAAGTGACATTTAATTGAATTATTAATCTTAGAAATTGCTCTGATTCTGATATAAGGAGCCTCGCCCCGGATGCTTATCTATCACCTTTTTGTACAGGACTCATAAATTAGAGACATGAACATCATCCATTGACAGATGTATATGTACTCTAATAGCTGGATTCCTGATGATTTATTTCACTTTATGAAGCCTCTATTAGGAGGACAGTTTATCATATCATTACTCTTAGCCAGTATCCTGATTGTGATAACAGTGGCCTCCTATGCTTTTGCAATGTGTGTAAGTAAAGCTGCATGAAGTATTCAACAATGGGCACATGTAACAGGATGACAACATTGGAGCACAATTGTCACCCCAACAGGCAGTGCTTGGACAAGGATCTTTATGAAAAAATTACCATAATTTTAAAACTCATCTTCAGAAAAAAATTGTTTATTTAGATGTTTATGTTTAATATATTACATTCCCCATCCACTGCCTTTGATTTAATCATTTTTGCTAATACTAGTCTGATATTTTCTCCCTGTCTGATGGTCCATTTCAGTGCAATCTGAACTTTGGGCAGAAAAAAATTGTCAGGTTATTTCCATTTGTCTTCTTTTACACCCATGAGTGTCCAGTATCTTCCATAGCTCAATGAACATACAATGCACATACACACTCTGTTCTTTGCAGGGCATGTCCATGGACAACCGAAACATGCTAATCATATGTTAGGGAAAATGGGAAATGTAGTCTTATCCTATATAAACAAAAGGCTATGATGTAAGACCCTTTTCATAATATTATCTATTCTTCCTTTGCACAAAAAAACACAGATCTTTGACTTTTTCAGAGAGTCTAAATACAAGCAGTTTCTTATACTCTCTTTTCTTGTCATAGGTGAACTTTTACATGCACATTTATATTTTTTTATATATATAAATATATATATATATACAACAAACCATTAAACTATCTTGTTAAGATTGTTGTATTTATGAAAAAGTTAACATAAATAAGTTTTAATTTTATTGTTTATTTTTTTCAACTTTATAGTTATTCTGTCTGTTTCTTTGTAGAAAGGAGATGAACATCTTAACCACTTTTGCAACTTACTCGGCGTTGAGCACGATCAGATGGAACACTGGCTGTGCCATCGGAAACTGGTCACCACATCAGAGACATATGTGAAGAGCATGTCCATTCATCAAGCCATAAATGCCAAGAATGCCCTGGCCAAGCACGTCTATGCTCAGCTATTTAACTGGATTGTACAACATGTGAACAAAGCTTTACATACGACCAGCAAACAGCACTCTTTTATTGGGGTGCTTGATATATATGGGTAAGACTTTACCCCAGTTTATCTCATTTGTGTACTCGTACCTATCAGAACTGTACTTGTTACATGCTGGATTCAGAGTTCTCAAACAGTACTGGGAGATCCATTGAGTACTGCCAGTATAGCCATCATACTTCTCAGCTGTCTTAGGTGGAAAAGAAAGTTTCAATTTTCATTACAATTACTGGGAAAAAGTCATACCCTATGGTTCATCCCCATCACTTCTATCATTTTGGGGGCCAAAACTAATATCAGAGCTAGCTTTATGCCTTTTATATTGTTAATGTTAGTAATTAAAGGTCATGCCCAAAAGTGCAACCCTTCCCCTTAGAACCCCCAGTAGTATATAACCCAAGTATTTTAGGTAAACAATCTAAATGACTCAAATATTACCTGATTCCTTGGTTAGGTGACAAGCCAGATTCCAAGATTTCTTCTTTCTGGGCTGCAGAGTGTGTGGGGTTTTCATGGAGCCCATGTCACCAGGTTATGTGAAAATATTTCCTGGGGTTTTTACAGAGGCCTGAAAAGTTCAGTAGCAGCTTAGGGGCAGCAAGGACAGTCAGCGGCAGCCCCAGAATGCAGTAGATTACTGGTCTTTGCTTTTAATACTTTCAGCTATTTCCTATTCCAGACCCAATCCTAAGTACTGAAGTTTGCTACACAGACAAAAAATCCCAATAGAGCTCCATGTGGTCTACTTCTTTAATTGAAACACAACATCCTCACCTCTACAACATCTGCAGGATACATCGTAGAGCCATTCAGCACCATGATGGTAGCATGGAGCAGAGTACGTAGAGTTCATGATTTAGCAATTTTTCTTTTGCTCCTTCATTGGAGCAGGATGATGAAATTGCCTAGACAGAAAGTAAAAACCTTTCACAGATGACATAGTCCACACACATTTAGGTATTTCAAATTAGTATTATTAGCTGGAGTTTAGCTTTAATCTGGTGTCAAAGATGGTATAGAGTATATCCAAAACATTTTCTGCTTCCTATTTTGTGCTCAACTATCCTATCTGAACAATCTTCTGATTGGTAATCAATAGGTCAGAAGCCCCAATGTATTGTATTGTACACACATGTATAATATTCTGCCTTTACAAAAGTTTTCTCATGTAGAAAGTGATCAGAATTTAGATTGGCATACCAGTTGAATTCAAACCAGCTACTAATTTACATTCAGATCCAATTGTTTCATTAGATCAGAAGTCAGATTGCTAGTAAAAATTGGTTAGGCTTTAAAGAAGAACTAAACCCACAATTCTCGCCTGTCCCCATTTCGCAGCATTGCCATCTTCTTCCTTTTTCTCTTGCTGATTAGCTGGGATGATGTAACTCCTGCACTTGGTTCATTCACTCCCAACAGATGCAGGGGGAGCCGGGATTGCAGATTTCTGGGGCGATCAGGTTAGCAAGAGATTAATTGAAGAAGGGACATTGCCTGTCCCTTTCTGAAATTATGACCTAGCTGATCATGTATCTTTTAAAGCTTTTAACTTTTTTAAAGTTTTGGATGGAAAAAGGGAAGGTTATTTCCGTATTTTCAGTGTGAGGGAAAATCTCTTTTAATCAATTCTCACAGGAATGGGATTTCCTCTCTAGTTCTAGTGGCAACTCAAAATATTGGATTCACCTTCACTTTCATTCTCAAGGACATTGGTAATCAGAAAAGAGAGCGTGAATCTTCCTAACAGGGACACAGACAGCAATAAAACCAAGCCAAATCTAAAAAATACTTTATTTGTTTATGGTGCTTCTGTCTCTTTTTATTCCTGTCTTTCCATATTGTAAACACAGCTGAAGCAATCGTATTCTTTCTCCTCGGAGTCCAGTGACCTTTATAAATGCTTTAATCCTGCAGCTTGGTACTATTATTTGGTCACTGGACTCCTTGGTGAATGGTAATACTGCCAGCAGGGGTTACAGTGTTCCATACATAATTGGATTTTTTAAGTGATCAGTCAGATTTGTGTGAACACTCGGGTAATTGTTCCCATCGCTGATGCTTTCCCTGCATTTGTAGCAGTAATTAGTTGGTTAATATAAATCTTTCCTCGCTTTCTCCGCTCGCTCTGTGGGCTCTTCTACCGAGAAGGCTCAGACTACTGTGCTGTTCCTCCTTAATTGTCCTGAGAGACTACCTGGTCTCAAAACAGATGAATGTGCGATTTCCTTCTGTAGTTTTAAATGAACAATTAGTGTATTTGTCTCAGGATGCAGCTTTTAGAGCTTGTTTCAGCTCTTTATAAAACCAGGAAAATGAGGACTTTCCCTGGAACATGAAATAGCTATGGAGTAGTCTGTTATAAGTCAAAAGAATTTTCTTCAGTGATCATCTAGGAGCACGGCAGTGTAATTTGATTACCAGTGGATAGATTGCCGTCTACAGGATGATTGGAAACTAAATAAAAAAAACAAAAAGATTTTAGCCCCCCCTAGTGTAGAGGTCCCCAAACTTTTTAAACAAGGGGCCAGTTCATTGTTCACTGTTAAGGGAGTCAGGCTGTTTGGCAGGAGTAAAAATGGCCTGGCTTTAGGTCTGGCTCTAATGTCAGTGGTAGGAAGAATGTGTAGGTATTTGTCTCCGTGTCAGTAGTCTGTGTTAAGTAAGTAAGTGGTAGTTCCCTTTTGCTGGCATTGAAATGAATAGTTTGCCTCCATTGGTATCAGTGGTATCATTGGAAGATGTAGTGCCTCTTCATTTTAGGAAAGCATAGATTCACAGAATATATAAAGTAAAAATGGGAGATGCTTGCATTGCAGGCCCTCGGGTACAGCTTCCTCTCCAGCAAGGAGAACAATGAGTATAAACAAATCTTGCTTCATTTCGTAGAAGGACTTCTTGACAAAAGGTAGATTTTCCAGATGTTCCCTGTAATATAGCAAATCTTTTCTACTTGTTTTCAGGTCCTTTTCAGATAACATGTAACATGAAACTTAGACTGTGGATCAAAACTATTTTAGGAAAGTATAGCAGTAGCAATGCATACTGCCTGGTCAAAAAATAAGTCACAGACTATTATTTTGTTGGTCCACCTTTAGCTTTGATTACAGCATACATTCACCTTGATATAATTTCAGCAGGCCTGTGCAATGTCCCAACATCTATTTCTATCCAGAATTCAACATTTTATGGCAAGATCTTGTATTGATGTGAAGGGTTGGACCACTGCAAAAAGGTTTCCAGAAGCACGTTCTAAAGATTCTCAATGGGGTTAAGATCTGGACTCTATGGTGACCAATCCGTTTGTGAAAAAAATGCCTCATGCTCCCTGAACCACTCTCACAATCTGAATGAATCCAATGAATCCTAGAATTGTCATCTTTGGGTGTAGAAAAAATAAATTCAGTATACTCATAAACTAATACAGACATAACACTTTTGAACCCCCAGACCTAACCAACTGAGACACCCCCAGATCATAACACTGCCCCCACAAAGCTTGGAACTTGGGGCAGTGTAGAACGGCATACGGTTTTTATTCTCCAGGCGACACTAAAGATGCAAGCAACACAAAATCTCATTATACACAAAGGGTGCAATTATTTTATAATTATACAGTAATTATTTATTACCAGGGTTGAAATCTAAAACCATGCAGAAGAAGAACAATTTGTGATATGGTACAACAGTTTTATGCATCTATTTATACTAACTGTTTTTCATTGACAATCCTGACACGCACAAATAATCATTTTCTATAAGTAAACTGTTGCTGTTCAGTACAGTTTACTGGCTGCATTGCAGTTTTTCACAGATCTGAAGGGTCCAGCAACAGTAATTCTATAGGTGAGCATTCAGAAAGTGAGCCAATTATTTATTTAAAGCTAAACTCCAAACAGTTATATCCATATATCTATTCATTGAGTGGGAGTGGTTGGGAACCATTTGTGCATGCAGCTGTGATTGTAGTGGATTTAGGTGGGGTTATTTATTATTATTATTATTATTATTATTATTAATAAACAGGATTTATATGGCTCCAACATATTACGCAGCGCTGTACATTAAATAGGTGTTGCAAGTGACAGACGTATACAGACAGTGACACAGGAGGAGAGGACCCTGCCCCGAAGAGCTTACAATCTAGGAGGTGGGGGAAGTAACACACAAAAGGAGGGGGTTCTGGAAATCAGCAAGCAGCTTCTGGCCATTTGGATGCTTTGCCTCTCTGGAGGAAGAACCACAACTCAGCTACACTCAACCACATGAAAAAACAGTTGTCAACCTTTGCAGGTGACAGCAAAGTAGTTGGAGAGGGGCAGCTAAGGGCAAATGACAGCTGTAGTTTTCAACTGAAAGTCTGAAAATAGCCTAAGGCTCCTAGTCTCTTCCAGGTGCTCCTGTCAACTACAACCTTTGACAACAGGTTTGTGATGAACTTAAGTGTGGATGTGGTGTAGTTCTTCCCCCAGAGAAGGAAAAGCAATGGCCAGAGGTGGCTTGTCTCTTCCAGGACCAAACTCTGATCCACCACAACTGCAGCCATATGCAAACGTGTGGACAAAAATGTTTTTCCATGGAATTGCAACGTTGAACTGTAGAACGCTGTGGTCAACTGCAAGTCTGGCATGGCCCTAACTGCCGGCAGTAGAATACACAGAATCAGACAGCGGTGTGAGAGGTGCAGCAGGTTTTTGTGACTGGCTTCAGACACTTCTGCTGGAGCTTCACCTAAGGATCTAATAACCTGGTGTATTGCAGGATGTTCATTTCTCATGTTATGTCATTCTCATCACTACTGATCATTTTGCAGGTTTGAAACATTTGAAATAAACAGCTTTGAACAATTCTGCATCAACTACGCCAATGAGAAACTACAGCAGCAATTTAACTCGGTAAGTAAATGAAATTCTATATCCAGAAGGAAATGAAAATTTAAGTGGTGCATTTATCAACTCATTTTACCTTAAATTGTTAAGTTCAGTACAAACAAAACATCTTTTTATTCAGTGAAATATTGCATTGGATTTAGCCATATTTACCACTTGGTGGCACCAAGTTGAAATTGTGATAACTTGTTTCCTCAATCATATTTTATGATATGCCATGCAAATGTTTTTAGAAGGGGACACTTCCCCTCCTTAAAAGAGACGGATCCTGGATGAACTAATTGTGTGAATGTCATAAAAGCATGGACATGCCCTGTAATAAATATTCAGTTGTAAAATAAATATAACTATTGAAAAGTAATATACAATGTCAGTAAATGTAACATTTGAACAATTTGCATTTCAGTTTTTAAAAATATTAAAATGTGAACTATATATGTTATGATTTTTTATTATGTACCATTCCAATGAGTTATGTAACTGTAAATCTTATGTGTATATAAGGGTAAAAATTTATATTTTTATTTTTTGATTTTGGGTAACATGGGAAATTTTTGAACCCTCTATAAAATTTTAATTACTGATCTGGGGGAGATTCGTCCTTCTTTATTTGTCCCGGTGACCATTTGGTCACTAAGACCACATGTTAAGGAAAACCCAACATTTTGAGTTGTCATCAGTTGTTTTGGGGATAGCTCTCTGGGCTTGCTTTCCTTCTGTTTCTTTCTTCTTTAGGACAGGAAGTAAAGGGAAATTTCCCTAATAGGATGTAGATAGCAAATAAAAAAAATTTTAGTGTACCGCTCCCTGCTGTATACTAAACTAAAACTGAACTGGTGTCATAGGTGAAATGAATTTATATTTTGTTAAGCAATGCCTGTCTTTTTTTATAGCATGTATTTAAATTGGAACAAGAGGAATACATGAAGGAACAGATCCCGTGGACCCTGATTGATTTCTATGATAATCAACCCTGCATTGACCTGATTGAGGCAAAGCTCGGCATTCTGGACCTTTTAGATGAGGAATGCAAGGTAAGGATGTGGTGTACTTTGTGTTTTCTGTGACCTGTCTGCATGGACTTGTAGGTTTGCCTGAAGTTCCTCTTTTAGTGAACAGTGGACAGGCTGTAGACATTCAAGTATTAATAGTTCTCTCAGCAGCTCAGCTCTCCCTCATCCCAGCACTAACTCAGCAGTGTAATCTACCCTAACCCTACACCCAGCAATGACTGAGCAGAACATTTATCTCTGCACCCACTCCCAGCATTGGCTCATCATCTTTCAGCTTTCTACTTATTTTACTTTTTAAGCACTGCAATGCTCTGAGAGTGGGAAGATCAGAGTGCTGAGACCTGAATATCGTGTTTCTCTTGGGAAACTTAAGGATGAATTCCAGCAAAGTGTCTGTGTAGGTCCACGTATATGATTTATCCCATTTTAATGGGCAGAAACAATTTTGTTGTGTGGCTGGAGCATTATTTCAGAAAAAGGAACCTCTATGGTGATTAGTAATAATAATTGTGGTCTTCATTGTGTTATGGGGATAATAAAGGCCGTTCAGAGTTGATTTTTAAAGGCTATCAAATAGTGACATCTTGAGATTTTGACTATACACAAAAACAGATTTTTCCTATGGCCCCTTCATCTCTTACTAGCAGAAAGTATCGGGTGTAACCTGCAGACTAAAATGTGGCTTTGTGTCTTCACTCATTACAAGCGGCTCCGTTGTCTTTGTGGAAAGTTCCAATACCCAACAAATATTTGTAATACAGTTTATCAGAACATTTAGCAACTTACATTAAACTCTATAGTGAATGAGTGACAATTTGAAACTTTGTAAAACTTTTAAAAGTGAAAATGTTTGTATTCAGTTCTAGTCAGCTACAAAGAGATAGAGACATTGCTAATACTTCTAGTCCCTTTATTTTGTTTAGGTCCCCAAAGGAACGGACCAGAACTGGGCTCAGAAACTTTATGACAGACATGGCAGTAGTCAGCACTTTAAGAAACCGAGGATGTCAAATGTGTCCTTCATTGTTGTGCACTTTGCTGATAAGGTAAGTGAACAATGACATTGTTTTCTGAGGAAATAACTAGACTTTTGTAAGGTTGGAGCTACACAGGTAATGTCAAGTAACTCAATTTGTTTCTAAAATCTCTGCAATTAAAGTAGAACTAACAATTTCCCCAGTTAAATATTAGTTTAACATTTAATTTTTCTGCTTATGAAAACATAAAGAGGAATTTAGGATTCTGTGATATAGTCTACATATTTGTCTTCTATTTAGTTCAGGACCACAGCTAGTAATGGATTTCTGCAGAGAAGGTCATAGACAATATTTTATTTTGTTGTAAAATCCCTGCAAGGAAAAACCTGCATTGTGCTGTGTGCAGGGGACAATGACCTTTACAAGCAAAATAAAAATTTTAAGATAAAAAGAGTTTAGAAAGCTGCTTTATAATCCCCAATCCTTTAAAATAGCGCTGCTGTGATATAAACCTGTAAACTGCCATTGTCATATTCTTCCTAAAATTCTAGTCATTTGACTGTCATCCCTACAGCAACATTTTAAGTGTCTAATCTGGAACAAGTATAAGAATTAGGACTCCTGAATTTTCTCTGACATTCTTCATCCTTCCAGATCCAGAGTACTGTAGCCACATCGACATACCCGCCACCCCTGTAGCATTTTGGGTATTATTGGCACCCCATGTATTCCAATGCCAGGTTAATTTTATGTGGACTGGGGGAACTCCTACTTACCCTCTTTTTTAAAGTTAGGAAAAAAAATGTATAATATTGTTATAAATAAGAGATGTATTTGTACTATGTCATAAAAGAGATACATACCTGTTGCAAATGGGGAGAGCATATGCATATCTCCTGTTAGATTTTGCAAAAAACTTTTATGCTCTCATTAGCTTGAGCTCAGATCCACCCACTGAAATAGTTTTAACAATTTCTGTGTAGCATTCTGTGCACCATTCCCAGTTTATCTTCAGAATTGATTAGAGAATTATTATCAAGAGTTCACTGGTGCACCACAACAAAATGGGGCTGACTGACCAACTAAATGGTCCAAGACTGGACCATGGGAAAACCTAGATGATCCAGCAAACTTAAAATGGATTTGGTCCAGGCGTGAAATCATTTGCCAATTAGCAACAAATGTTTTTTAAGAAATCCAGGCTTGCTGAATCACCCAGGTTCTCCCATCATAGTCTATCTTCTCCATTTCTTGGAGAGCTTTAGTAAATCAAATCTAAAATTTCATGCAGACAGGGTTGTCCTATCACTTGTGTGAGCAGATGGGGTGTCCATCCCTGTATTTATTACTGCACTTACTGTGCATTTAGCTCACTCTGCACTGCCGTAGAATTGCAGGGGCTGCCGAATTCCAGCTGCGTCTAGTAGAGAGATTGAAAACCGTACATTGGAGATAGATAAACCTTCCCAAGCAGCGTCCATGTGTATGAAGCTTTATATGTACTGAATGCCATTGCTGAGTCTCATGTCACTATTATATATTAACAGGTGGAGTATCAGTGTGATGGCTTCTTAGAGAAGAATCGGGATACAGTGTTAGAAGAACAAATCAATATTCTGAAAGCCAGCAAGGTAAGAACAGGGGACCTCCTAATATCTCTCTATTATTGACGTGTATTAAATCCAGCTCAGCCCTTCACCCCCACTTCTAAAGGTTCCTCCCGTAGAATTTTATGTAATTTGTTTTTTAATCTTTACTTACTTTATTTCTGTGGTCTTTTGGCTGGTCACATGATGCAGTGAAGCCTGCGTACTCTTTGTTCTTCACCCTATGATGAATTGTGCTGAATGATGCAGAGAGTTATGATGATGTCAGCACTGTTCTCTGCACCATTACTGCATTGTGGTGCTGGCCCCTCAGGGGAGGGTCCAAGATGCCCTGAAATTACCTGAATATCCTCTGATTTTATTATTATCAGGCTATATTATCAGTATGAAATAAATACAAATTTTTATTTTTATTTAATTTTATTTACATTTTGAAATATCCACAAAGGCAGCTTTTAGATAAGTGTATTAATTATGTTTAGAAAAAATGTAATGCTAAAAACAGATAATAAGCATAAGAATATGTTCTTTTTGTTCAGGTAATTGTGAAATATTGCGTTGTATTGCTTTATTTTCTTCCTCTATATTCTCCAGCATTACTTTAGTGTAATATTCTGGGCATTTCTAAATCTTCTGCTGTCTTGGGAGGTTATCCACACTTAACGCAAGGAGCACAAACAGCGTTCCATCCGGCCGCAACGATTTCTTGCAGGCAGGAGAGGGCAAAATGAGAAAATCTGTCTTTTTGTGTTCCCTTTTGTCATCTGATTTTCTTTTTCTTCTTACAGTATCCGTTGGTTGCTGACCTTTTCCAAGATGAAAAGGACGCTGTACCCCCAACGCCAAGTGGAAAATCAAAAGTCAACGTTCGGCCAGCCAAACCAGCCATAAAAAATGCCAATAAAGAACACAAGAAAACTGTAGGACATCAGGTGAGTGCTTTTGCATAGAACATGTTTCGGGATTATTTACCAAGTTTAAAAAGAAATTGTAACTGCTTCTCCTCCATTAGATTTTACTTCAAATCTTGACTGTAGATCCCAAGAGATGCTCAACATGGTTAATCAATAATGACCATAAAGAGCCTCTATAGTACAGCATATTTGACGCATAGGGCCTGATTTATTAAAGCTCCCCAAGCCTGGGGGGAAATAAAATATCATGAGTGAAGCTGGGTGATCCAGCAAACCTGGAATGGATCTGGTTCAGGATTCTAAACATTTGCTAGCAGATAGCAAATGTCTTTACAGTAATCCATGCCAGGTTTGCTGGATTGCCTACCATGCAGTCAGTCCTTTTGTACCCTAGTAACATATTAGATCCATAGCAGTACTTCCAGGTATTGGTGTACATGTGACTGTTGCTTTCCACAATGCAACCTGCTTGTTCCTGAGCAGCCAGTTGCAGACCACAATGGCGTTAAGTGGGAGCTGGGGCTCATATCCCTGCCTTGTGTTTGTTCCACTTTCAACTTTAATACAGTGACATCTGCAGGTAAAATTGGGGATTGCATATGACTTGTTCCGTATGCAAACCATTATATCTAAATGCACACTCATCAGTAAAATCACCCACCATGTAATGCTGCCATTGAAAGAGGTGTCATTGCAGGAGGGATTTGTATAGTTATGTTTACTAGTAGTTTATCAAGTTAGCAAGAAGCAGCTAAATGGCACCAACACTGAAATTGTGGTTTGCTGTTCTTTGATGTCAAGCGAAGTGTAATTTCTATAGGAAGGAACCACCTTCTATTTATTCTTTTTAACTATATTTTTACTTGTTTGACTGGAATTAGCCCTAAATGGATTGATGAATTGGAATTTATAAATATTACATTAATATGAGCTTATTATTTTTACACAAGGTTAATTCTTCATTTTGATTTGTCTGATATTTTGCTCTTTTTAGTTTCGGAACTCTCTACATCTGCTGATGGAAACCTTGAACGCCACCACCCCTCATTATGTGCGCTGCATAAAACCCAACGATGAGAAGCTGGCATTTAGGTGAGAGTTTCTTTAAATTAAAGTAAAAAGTCCCCACATGGAGTAATATTTGCAAAATAGAAAGTGACCAACTGCAAACCAATTTCGTCTGTCAAAACTTTGATATAATGTTATCCTGGCACAGTGATTGGTTAGTTTTGTGAATCTGGTAAATCTGAAGGATCACAGTCAGCAAAAACCCGACTAATGCCAAACCTTTTCCAGCTCTAAACTAAAAGGGAGGGCTTAGCTGGCACCTGGCTTCATGTACAACAAATCCCTAATGCCATTGGCTGGGAATCTCGGGAATATGAATATTTATACACTGTGCTTTTAGTATCATATGATTCAATGGTAACTCTATAAGTAGGTGTAATCCTGTCTGCCCATGAAGTGATATCACCTCCACACAGCAGAGTGATGGGGAAATAAGAAGTTATATTTCATGGCAGCCGGGTTTTATTGCAACGCAATGGCATAAACTGCGATACGCCCGCGGAAAGCGCTCTCTAATAGCCAGTGAATCAGGAAATAAACAAGCGGCATTTGTGAAGAATTATGGGTCATATTCATGTGATAAAAGGCGCCTTGCATTGCGCTTTACGTCATGTTTGGATGAACAGTAAGATATAGTGGCATTCGAAAAAGATTATTTTGTGAATTTTATCGTCTTCAACAACAATTATTGTTTGGAAACTTGTATTTTTTCCTACTTTTTTTTATTACAGTGAACGTTAAAAATCAGTAATAGTTGCTAATTTGTACACTGCTGCAAATTGCAAAAAATGTAAAACATGCGTCACATCAAATGAGAATCCATCGTGAAGGAGGGTGTTTATTATTATTATTATTATTATTATTATTAATAAACCGGATTTATATAGCGCCAACATATTACGCAGTGCTGTATTAGAGGAGCATAAAGCTGGTAAAACGTAACTGCAGACAAATGATACAAATGAAAGCAGCTAATATTTATTAAAACAAACTTAAATTAGGTTTTTTTTTTGTAATGCAAGCAGTGTAAGTACCGGACTTTTTTCTGGCTTTAGTCTCTTGCATTCCTTGTTCAAAAGAAATCAACCAGAGAGATAGAGAGAAGAGGCACAAAAAGCCAATAAATTGTGTTGCATTATAGATAGTGACAGAGAGATGGACTGATCAGTCTACTGCTTCTCTTTTCACTGTTTAATCACAAGGTGGAGGGGGCTTTTATGACAAAGTAAAGGTGAAGCAGAGAAGGAGAAAGTCCTCTATTTTGTCTGACAGGGGTCTCTGGTGTGGCAGAACTGTGTATATCTCAAAGCTGGATGGACAGAAATCAGATTTCTTTTGGCAGGTATTTCATCCACTTGGAGTTGAGCTCAACTTATAAATAAAAAATGCAAGCGGGCAGGTTTATTGTTGCAGAAGGAACAGGGGATGTTGGAAAAGTTTTTTAGAAGCTAGTATTGTGGGGTTTATAATGAGATGCAGGGGGGACAGACAAATCTTTGTCTAAGGCTGCAGCCATTATCACCAGCAGAGTCAGGTATCAGGGTTAGAGTGTCTGGAATGCAGCCTGAGAAGCTGCGAGTCCCGGATTTCGCACAGGGCACCTCTCTGGAAATGAAGGAATGGGTTCACACATCCGAAACGGTAACCATACTTTACATTTTAAACTTGCCTGTTTTGTATATATGACATTTCCATTGTATTTCATTTTCAATTTTTTTGCATCTCAGTGTGGTTGATCTCCTCCAGCTCTTTCCAGCAACATACTATCCACATGCAGTTGCGCCGGTATCAGCTGCACATGATTGTTCTAGACTGACGTCCTGACTACGATTTACCATGCATGCACACTGTTATGAAGAAATGGAGAGGGGAAGGTGTTCTTTAGTCCTTACACCCTGTAAAGACTGTAAGAAATGCTATCACTTCATAGATTACAAACGGTTGTGCTTCTCTCATGCAAAAGTCTAGCAAATGTACAGCGGCCCTCTGACGTAGTTTCTCGTGGATCGAGCGTTCCTATAGAGGAGTGCCCCCCGCTTGTTCTCCCCTCTGCCCTCTTCAGAGATTGTTTCTTCTATCACTGAAATCTGATGTCTTTCTGATGCCTGTACAGGGCTTTATCCCTTGCAGAATATTGATTCACTTTGCTAAGTGAACAAACTAAACCGTGTTAGTAAATCAACTCCAATGCCTTCATCTTAATTATTAGCAAAAAACAAATGCAGCATCTTCTTCATTTACAATCCTCCCCATAGATTTATGTACACTGCTAATGACCCCCAACAAATCATAGTAT
Organism: Pyxicephalus adspersus; assembly: GCF_032062135.1. NCBI lineage: Eukaryota > Metazoa > Chordata > Amphibia > Anura > Pyxicephalidae > Pyxicephalus > Pyxicephalus adspersus. The sequence continues at coordinate 85,614,639 of NC_092863.1, forward strand.
AATGAGATTTTGGTTATCTCCTCCAAGCATCGCACAGTGCATTGAAATATAAAGTAAAATAAATCCTTGGTATTCTGCCGGGCTTGGTGAATTGTGGGCAGCAGCTGGTACTAACAGAACCAATGACATCTTTTATAGCAATAAACATTCTCTGCACACAGATGGGGCTATTGGAATCATTTCCATGAAATTCACTTGTGTTAATAAAGTGGCATAAGAACGCCACAAAACATTTGTAATAGAAGCAGCAGACAGTGGAGTTTGTTGTACTCATTCTGTCATTGGTTTATGAAGTTGTTGTGAGAATGGGTTGGAGACAAACTTTTTTGTTTTTGTATAGAGTAGAGAAGGGTTAGAACCCTATAGTGGTTTATATGTGGCGATGATGTGACCGGTGAAAGTGATGGGAAACCCAACATGTTATAGTTGTCACAAGAACGGACGGTGACAGAAATCTTCCAGTCATTCTGACAACAAGGACTGGCACACACAGGCAGAATACTTTTAATCAGTTTCCTATCTGAAACAGCATTAAAGGGCACTTCTGAATGATCATAACCAACCAATTTTCCACTCCTCAACTGGTTATAAAGCCATTGGTTGTGTTGGTGAATACACAGGTTGTGTGATGTGTATAATCATTTGCATCCAACTGAGATTCCAATCACTTACCATCAGGAAATATTGGAAGGACAGAATATTGGAGACACCGGATCTGATTTTCTAAAGCTCTCCAAGGTTAGAGAAGATAGATTATCATGGGAGAAACTGTTAGATTCTACAAACCTGGAATGGTTCTAGTCCAGGATTAAAATGATTTTCCAACTAATATCACATAATTCAAAAAAAAAATCAGTTGCAGCTTTGCTGGATCACTTAGGTTCACTTATGATAATCTATCTTCTCCAGTTTTGGGATAAATAAAATAAATCATACCCAATATTTCAGGGGCTTCCAGATGAATGTTTAATGTTTTAAAAATCAATTGGATCGGTCGCTCTGACAATTGCACAGTTGGCAGACGATCTGGTTGTGTGTACCAGGATGTTTCGTCTTCTTCCTGTTGATTCTCTTGGATAGGTAGTGAAGAAATGGACACAGACAACAGAAAACCCTGACGGGTGCATGAATCACAAAAGTACTAATTAATGTACAATACATGTCCTTTATAAAATACAACCAATCACAAATGTGTTTCTGCTGTGTGTTCAGCCCATTGCCTGGCATTCATTTTAATCATGTGTGCAGAGTTCTCCCTTAATTAAACATTAGTTACACCAAAGCCAGTGGCTAAAAATTTGTTCTTTAATAAAGTTGATGCAGGCTTCTGTCAGGCCTCAAGGACTGGCACAGGTTTAAATTTGTTTTACTTCTTTAACATTGGATTTTTATTGTCCTACAGCTTCGATCCAAAGCGAGCCGTACAGCAGCTGAGGGCGTGCGGAGTCCTGGAGACCATCAGGATCAGTGCTGCCGGCTATCCATCCAGGTACGTCTCTTCCTTCCACTCCCTTCTCTGCTCCCAAGGCGACCGTAAATCCTTTGTGGATCGATATGGTGCAGGAGGCCAGTGGTGCGATGGATTTGTATTAGAAGGTTCCAAGGAGCTGTCCCGTCCATTGCTTTATTGTGCTTTTAGTATTAGAACAAAACCTGTCAGCTGTATGAAGTTTTTTAGTTTAAAATATTACCCATGGATGTGTATAGAGAGGTGTGGGCACAATCTGGCAGCCACTATTTTCATTAACAGAAAAGTTTGTCTTAGATGTGAGGGGAGGGGGAGCAGCAGACAGACTCTGTTAGTGTTATTTATATTGAAGAAGATCAGTCCGGATAGATTTTCTGATCTACCCAATCGGTGATCTTTCTTAAGTGATTGGTTGGGGACCATTACCCTGTTTTTATAGGTATGTGATCAAAAGTGGAATATTTGGTCATTACACTTTTGGTCTGTTTAAAGTTGAACTCCAGGCAGATATAAAATGTAGTTTTATTGTATTTATTTAAAAGTTACTGTATATACTCAAGTATAATCCACAATTTCTTTACTTGAAAATGTCATTAGATAAATCTCAGTTTATACTGGGTCACACCACTAGATTGTGCTTTGTCCTCATGTAAAGTGTAAAACAAAGTCTTGTCATGTGAGACATTGGACCTGAAATATTGAATCTCTCAAAGACTTGAGAGCATAGATTATCATGGATCACCCATCCAGCAAACCTGGAATCAATTTATTAGGTAATTTACTATTATTTGGCAAATGTTTTCAGTCCTGGACCAAATCCACTTCAGGTTTGCTGGATCACCAAGGCTCACCCATGTCTATCTTTTATTTCAGTCTTGGAGAGTTTTAATAAAGCAGGCCCGTCATTAAAGCGTGTTACACACTTGGCACTATGACACAGCACCATCTATTGGTCGTCAACAGTAATGAACAAAAGATTAATTAAAAGCTTGTGACCAATCATACCCAAATCAAAAGTACAAAATACTTTAAACTGTAAAAAAGGGGGAAAAGAAGAAAGGTATAGTTTAATGAACGCTATTAAGAAAATGCAAATCTGAAAGATTGTCCCTTTTTAAAATCCTGTTCCTGTTATACAAGCTGTCTGCGTTTAACAGCTCTTCAGATTCAAACCGTTTAATACCAATTACATGAAATGTTGATTGAACGTCTTTCTGTGGTAAGCACGATGACCACACGGTAGAAATGAAGAAATTAAATTATGGTCTATGGGAATCGTTTTTATTCATTACGTAAATAATCCTAATCTTTCACATTTTGCCTTGGGATGTCAGAGAGAAAGTGTTATCTTTTCAGTGCTTTTGGAAAATGTCCAAGCAATGGAATGTAATTGGAACTGTTTCTGATTTTGTAATGGCTCCTAATATTCCGCCCATCCTAGCTGAAATTACAATGGGTTGGAAGACTCCTTCTTTTATCTAGATTTTTTTTTTAATTGTTTATAGGGGAATTCATTTTTTTATATACATATCCTAAAATCAAGATAAAAAATAAACCAGAAAAATAACCAAAAAGAAAATTAGTTTTAGAGTATATTAAAAAATCATATATTGAAATCTTTTTAGGATTTGAGCAGAATTTGTCACAGCTGCTTGCTTTATCTAGAACAGTGTTTCTCAGACAAGATTCCTTCGAACCTTGCTAGGGGCTCCTCGAACAATGAGCTATTTTCAATAATACCAATCAATATTTTCATCCCTTTAGGTGGACCTATCATGACTTCTTCAATCGTTATCGTGTTCTTATGAACAAGAAGGATCTTTCGCAAAGTGATAAAAAGCTCATCTGCAAAAATGTTCTAGAAAATCTAATCAAGGTGAATTCATTCGTCTTCATATTCTGAATATTGTATAGTGCAAAATAAACCTCTGATTCTTAATTAGATTGGAATGAACATGTAAAGCTGAAAAAAGGTTTTGAATTAGTTATTCAATCACTTTAAAATTCTGAGTTGTACCTAAACCTTTTACTGGTGCTCTTGTGTTTTATTTAATTTTTCCAAACTCCCTTAACCTTGTTCTTAATTGTCTTTCCACCAGGATCCAGATAAGTTCCAGTTTGGTCGTACAAAGATCTTCTTCCGTGCTGGACAAGTGGCTTACTTGGAGAAGCTGCGAGCAGACAAGTTCCGTGCAGCCACCATTATGATTCAAAAAACAGTTCGAGGCTGGTTGCAGAGGTTGAAGTACAGGAGAATGAAGAGTTCAGCCGTCACTATTCAAAGATACGTACGGGGACACCTTGCTCGCAGGTATAGAGGAAAAACACGTTTTTTTTCTTATAATATAGTTATATAAATTTAGGAGTATTTTTATTGCTTTTAAAACCTCTGCAAAGTATTTTCCTGTGTAATATTTATCTTCATCTTGTACCCTGTTGACACAGCAAGCAATAAAATCATCTCGGGGGTCTCATCGGGTTTAAAAAATAATAAAGTTAATTTAAATTGTTTTTATTTCTGCCTAAATCCCCATTGAAAAGATTCTCTTCAGTTCCAGTTCCCTTTCATGTTTTATCCAAAAAACAAAAGATAACTGTTTTGGCTGCAGTAATATTTACATCAAATGTCAGGGATGATGTCAGGGATCACACAAGGTAATTGAAAACTTCTTCCGTCTACCATGACAGTGTTTGGGCCTGACATTTGGCCCCTCACATTCAAGGACTGCAGCATGGGAAGAGGTTCCATTCTTCCACATACCTGCTGAATATTTGCAACACCACAATGGGAACACTATAATGCATGTTGCAGCTATTCCATTTCAGTTGATCATTAATGTTTGAAGTTTCAGGTGACAACTATCTAGCATGGGTGCATAGCATTAGAGTCTTTAGGGACAGTTGGTCCCCTGTTTAATTTAGAGATCTGCCATGGCGGATCACTAAGTGACTGTGCAGGGAAAACTGCTGTAATCTCTTATGGAACAGGAGACAGTAGGGTGCTTAACATTTGTCCTCCCCTCTCCTTTCTCCAAATAAATAAATAGCATTGGGCCTGATTTATTAAGACCCTTCAAGGCTGGAGAGGATACATTTTCATCAGTGAAGCTGGGTGATCCAGCAAACCTGTAATGGATTTCGTTTGCTAGCAAATGTTTTGAATTCTGGACCAGATCCACTCCAGGTTTGTTGGATCACCCAGCTTCACTGATGAAAGTGTATAACCTCAGGAAAGCCTTGGAAAGCTTTAATAAATCAGGCCCATTGTGTGGACATTGTTTATTCTAGTTTTGTTAGAAACCAGTACAGAATCTTGACATGTGTATGGCCCACATAGTGTACATTGTAAGCACTCCTATTGGTTCTTATAGATTTTAACAGAGCCATCCCAGAGCAGAGTATTTATTCATTACATCAGTGTGTTCCAGAATTATATTACATGGATCATTAAGAATGTATTTCCCATTCCAGCTACAGATGGCTTTACTGTTATTACAGGAAGTTGTAGTACAGTAAATTATAGTTTATGCTGTAGTACTCGTTGTCCCTCATATGTGGGGATATATGTATTATGCATATATGTATTTTTTTATCAAAATACTAAATGGCTTTTACTATTAGTAAAGGCTGCTGTAATTGGCTAGTTTAACAGGTGGATGTTGTCTATATTAAAGCATAACCTGACAGACTTCAGACTATTCATACCGCAGGTTGGTATTTTGCTGTGTCCATGTGACATCATTACACCAGGGCCACATGCTCCTGCATAACTAGAATTACCGGTGTGGGTACGTCTACTGAGAACCACTGAGTGGACAAAGCAATTTTAAAAAAAGAAATTTAAAGTAAAACTCCAGGTGATTTTTAAACATTGGATTGATGATTGCAACTAACAGATGCTCCCTGTTCTGAATGAACTATTGTGCACTTTTCCATAAAAAGCCAATGTCCTGAAAATGGCTTTTAAATGGTAGGATCTGTAGTTCTTATCGCCATTTGGGGAGTCTTAGTGTTGTAATATAAAAGGGAGTGAAATCACTTTGGAAATGCCAGATTTGTAAAAGTTATCTCACTAAAAATAAAAATTACTGCAGCAAGGCTTTCTTCAATTTTACAAGTTCTGTGTAGACTGCTAGGAATAGCTGTAAGCATTTTCTACACAAAGATTTTGCAGATAGAGAACAAAGTTTTGGGGAATTTGATTTACAATCATAACTTAAAAGTCAGTTTTGTCTGGTCTTGACCACGTGTGGATGAATGCCTAGTTTGTCTTTCATGTCACTGTATTTGATACTAATGAACAAACTTTGTTTTATTCCTTCAGACTGGCTGAGCATCTTCGTAAAACGAAAGCAGCCATTTGTCTTCAGAAACAGTTCCGAATGATCCGCATCTACAGGGTGTACCAAACAATCCGCAGGGCGGCCATCACTATCCAATCCTTTACCAGGGGCATGTTTGACAGGAGAGCTTATCGTGAGGTAGGAAGTAGGAGAAATCATTACACCTTCCTCCAAATAGAACTATTTTCTATAATAAATATACCTATACCTTTAACGTATGATAAATTGCAGAAATGTGAGTGTTAATGCTGCTTCCATTGACTCTGTTATGTGTGTTCATTTGTCGCTGTGCCATTCATTTTCAAGCATTACCTGACATATAAACATTGCAGTGCACCACAATTAATAGTAACACACTACCATGCATTGTGGTGGACTGTCACAGAGAAAAAAATGGTGCATGTCTGTTTTTTTTGTCCTGTCCTGGTGTATTCAAATAAATGGATTGCCTTAACACAATGCACGTTACACTCGGCATATCAATGGCAACCCAAGGCACCAGCATGCACAGGTGTAAATAGTTGCTTAAAGTTTTAACCTAGAAAATGTCATGTGAATTGTTAGGGAATTGTAGAAAACCTATATGAAGTTCATAACACCCTAAAGACTACAATATAGTACATCGGGAACGCATGTATATCGGTAATAAACAAAGACCATGCAATGTATGCTTCGACTTATTTTGTGTTGTCTATAATCAACCTATAGAAACACATTGTGGTGTTCCCGTGAAAAGTAATAAGCTGTGTGTAGACTTCTATATGCATACTGTGCTGTGTACATTGAACCGCCATTCTCCTGTGCAATAGCATTACCTCGTTGAATAGCAGAATGGAAGTTGTCAGTATTTGACATGAATTCTGAAATGTCAAGTAAAAATAATGGATTTAGCATAAAAGGATTCATCTTGTTGCTCCTTCTTTAAGACATTAATAGCACATGTAAAAATGTAAAATAAATACAGGTTCTTTTTCAAAGTTATTTTACTTTACTACACTATAGTGCCAAATTTTATCCAACTTCCCTTTGTTGTTTGCAGCGCCTTTGTCAGCACAAGGCTACGATCATTCAGAAGAATATGCGAGGCTGGATGGTCCGCAAACAGTTCACCAAGCTCCGCTGTGCAGCCATTGTCATCCAATGTTATTACCGCCGCATGAAGGCACGACGGGAGCTTAAAAAACTGAAGATTGAGGCCAGGACGGCCGAACACTTTAAGAAGCTAAGTGTGGGCATGGAGAATAAGGTGGTCCAGCTACAGAGAAAGATTGATGAGCAGGTATGTTATGTGTATTGAAAACTGCAAGTAAATACAAAACTTGTAAATTTTACATTTTAGGGGAGAGTCAGACCTTCTGTTGGTTTTATGGTCATTGTTTCAGATACAGAACGCAATAGGAAACTGAGAATGTTGTTGCAAGAAGATGATCTGTGGGGAAATTATCCAATGGGGATATCTTTTCTTGTAACTAAAAGAGGATATACCTTAGCTTTGCAGGGGAAAAATACTAGCTAGCATGCCACCTTCTGTTTCCTACACATCAGTGTTCTCTTATAAAAGTTCATGAGAATGAATACACAGATTTGAAATAAATACACAAAGAATACACTGGCCTCTTGCATGTAGACAATATTCACTTACCCCAGAGTTCAGCTTTACCCAACTTTACCTCCTTGAGCCAGACAATACCTAAATTCTGCTCTAGATTGTTTAGATGTTGAATGTCTCCAGTGGAATGGAACACATGATGATTAATTCTTTTGGGAGTCCCATCACTCTCAGACTATAAAGAGAAGTATCTAGTAAGAAGACTTTTAGCTCACATTGTGGGCAGCACAACAACATAAAAAAATAATGTTTCATTATTGTATAACTGCGGGTCCAAACTCCCAAAAGTTGCAAAATAAGATGTGGTGCCATTTCTTTTTATTGCCATCCTATTGCACCTAGGCAGTGCAGCATACCACAGTACACATGTGAACACTCTGTGCTTTATAATACTTTGTGTTTTTAAGAGATTTACCAGACAATTACCACCCAATGTAACAACATTTGGTTGATAAATGGATACAAACAATGCATAGAAGTGGTGGGCAGAATATTTGTTTTATGGACCAGAAGAGTTTATATGCTATCTCATTTCCTCTCATCTCTGAATTGACAGTTGGAGGGTCAATCAGATGTAATCATGTGACACCAAAGATTTCCCAGCATCTCTGTATTACAAAAAATAGAAATACCATGAGATTAATTTACAAAGGAATTAAGGCTGTTCCCTAGCAAGGGACAATTTACTTAGTGAATGTGGGAGATCACTTTGCATAGAATACCCAATCACTAGGAAGAGATTTTTTTTAATCTAATTTTGTTAGCACAAGATCGCTAACAAGATTGCACAGCCAAGATGAAGATGAGTTTCATCCTATTCATCTCATGCACTGCTACAGTCAAGCACAGTTACACAATGGGATTTTGCATTTTTAAAGTTCAGGTCCAAAGAGAATGCTTACTAACTAATAATTATTGCTTCTTAAATGGATACACACAGCTTCCACTTGCTATCTGCTATGTATCTATTTAAAGAAAGTAGTAATTGTTGGTTTGGGACCTGGGTGCTAAATTGATATTTCAGGAATTAATGTGACAAATCTTCAAATTAGAGGTGAGTATCCCACTCTGGGACATTATCACTAGTAGCAGTCCACCAATGCTGATGCTACCCTTTCATGAAACTCTGTACATAGCCATGGGGCAGAAGTATAATTGCTGAGTGGACAAGTCTCAGTTCTCTAATTCAACATCTGCATATGATTTTTTAATGATTTTAAACCTATCTCAAAAATCTTGAAGAAGCAGAAGGTTATACTGTGAAACGCATCGAAGGGAGACTTTTTTTGTAGATATAAATATTATTTTTTGTAAACTTGTGCTGAAATTGTGATTACAAAAGTCCTTTTGCTTGGTGTGAAAAATTTTGGTACCTTTGGCATTTATAGATAATATTTTGATTAAATCCATTATTGTACAGTATTACATTAGTATTTGGTATATACATTTATTTTTTTATTGTGCATGAATATTAATACTTGAATATTTCCCTACAGCCCAAACAGTTCAGTAGCAGTGACAGGGTTTGGAACAATCCATAAAACACTGCCAGAGATTCCTAAAATAGTCATTGTTTGTTTCCACAGCTTAAAGCTGCGTACACACTTGCAGTTTTTGTCGTTGGAAAGGATCTTTCACGATCCTTTCCAACGACAAGGGACTGCAGGATGCATGAACGGTGCTGTACATAATACACCGTTCATGCTCTATGGAGAGGGGAGGGGGAGAGCGACGGAGCGTCACCCTACCACGTGCTCTCCCCCTTCCCTTTCATTAGGATCGGCTGTCATCCATCGTCCGTGGATCCGGCAGGTCGGTCGTTTGGACGATGGACGACTGTACACACGACAGATTTTCGCCCGATATTTGGCCGATGCCGATTATCGGGCGATAAAAATCTGCCATGTGTACGTAGCTTAAATCACTGACACTTTAACCAATGGAATGTAATTCCTTTGTTGGCTAAAACTCTACAAAATACTGATAACTAGGAAGTGGACAGTGACAAATAATCATCGTATGGTATCTCTCAGTATTAGGAGAAGGTGAATGGTCTCTTTTTGATTCTATCACTGGAGAATCGCCAGTCTCTGTTGCTACAATTGATTAGGTTTCCTTAGAAGAACAGTTTGTCCTGTATTTAGGAAAAAAATAATCAATAAAGGCATGACAATTATAAAAGATTTCATATACTGAGTACTATAGTTACTTTAGTGATGAAGCACAGAATGATTAGAATGTTTACAATTTACAAGGGCTTTTTAAATATTGCCATGCATAGCAAAATGACAAAAATAGTTGAGCTAGAGCCAGCGTTCATTGTTAAATTTCAAATGATGAGCTAAAGAGGCTTTTATAGTCTCCTCTATTTTGGGTGCCATAGCTTTTTTTTTTCCAAGGCCCACACCTGGAGTTCAGATATTTATCTCTACTTACTTAACCCAACATCATCATCTGTTTTATTTTACCAAACAATAAAGGATCATGGATTGTGTAGTAAAATTAATTTAAATATAAATTTTACAAAAAAACTATAGGCTATTACCATGTGACATAAAAAGTAACAATTTACAAAATTTTATGGGTTTTGTGAATGGGCATATCTATATATTTTATAAAATACAAAAAAAAATAATAAAAATGTCAATTTTTAAAAAACGTATTACCATTTATTAACAAAAATAATTTTTGCTTGAACAGTTAAATGGTATAGTGTAATATTAGGGAACTTTCCACATTAAAGTAAAAGATCCTTCCTTGTCTCTACCATTCAGCTTCTCCGGTACCAGGAGATGCACTGCCAGTATTCATCTGTAACACTGTCACTTATGCTTATCCATTTAAGTATAATATTGATTTTAATTCCCCTGCAAGAGTGAACAGACAGAGCAGATGAGAGCAGACCTGACATGGGAACCAAAGAACAATACTGCCCTAGGTGCCAATAATAAAATCTGCAACAAACTCACAGATACCCCACCTAACCCACCTTGAAAATTAACAGCTGCAATCTAAAGGGTCTGTTCAGAAAACAGTGAATGCAATATTCCCCAAACATTCTCTGGTGGAGAATCAATCACTTCTAAAAATACATGGAGATTGAAGATTTTCTACCAGAGAGTGTTTTGCACTTGTCAGATTCACTACTTTATAAATAGATCCCTGTTGATGAGGATTCTGGCCAGCATTAATCATGGCTATAAAGATAACAATATAGCTCACATTATCACTGTGTGTTCATCTGGTCCCAATTGCTGATGTGTGCGTAGGTCCTTCATATGAATGGTTCAGTGAACACACATGTGGTTGAAGGGTGGCAAGATTATCGATGGTCTACTTTACTACTACTACCATGCTTGTATTGTTTTACTGGTTGAAATCCCAGATTAGTGTGCAGAAAGTCTTGTATCCGCTCTGCATTGAATGAAAGGTGGATAAACACCTGGCTCGGATCTGTGCAGTCTCTATCTTGACAGGTATTTACTGAACAGGTCTTACCCACGCGTTTATTCACCTTTCATTCAATGCAGAGCGGATACAAGTCTTTCTGCACAGTTATCTGACATTACCACTGATGAGCCACATACAACTGCCATTTGTGCCATTTCCAGGTGTTTACAAAAACTGAAAGTGTAAACTAAACCTAAAGAACCTGTGATTCAATTATTTTTAAAAATCTCAATTAAATACTAATTGTCTGATGCAACAAAGGTTAGGTACACAGGCAATATTTATCACTTGAAAACGATTCACGATTATTCCCGATTATTTTGAACGATCGCATTCTGCACAATTCTGTACATGCTGTAATGATATAATCGTTCAAATCTAATCCACCAATAATGTACACACTAGGATCGTTTGTTAAAACGATGCAGGAAGTGACATGTACAGGAGAAAGTGTATCAAAGAACAATCCACGATCACTGAACGACCGTACACACAATAGATTACGAACGATCGTCTCCCAATCAGATCCGCCAGAATGGTTGTTCGTTTACAGCGAGATTCCTCGTTCGTCTGCATTTTTGACCAGTTGCTGTGCACTTTTTTTGTTAACAATTATCAAACGATCTTTCATGGATCATTCGTTTCCATCGACACTTATTGCACGTGTGTACGCAGCCAAAGAAAAGACCAATTTAATGAAATGCAGTGAAATTTCCTACTAAGATTTTTCCAATACAAAGCTGGTTGTCCTTTTGTTATTTTATATTTCTCAAATATGTAAATCTTTTATCCAAGTGATCGTCATATTAAATTATGTTGTTGTTACTGTATGGCTTGTATCAGGTTTGCTAAATTTGCACGTGTTTAGTAGTTTATATGGGGATCTACCTGATAGCATGAAACTGGAGGAAATATAAGGTATTTGGTGTCAGAAAAAAAATGACACAATGACTTTTTTTTTCCTGTCCCAGTTACACCCAGAAAGCTTTGTGCATGAATTGAACACAACAACCCTTTTCTCACCAGACCCTCCTGTGTGTCATGATAGCATATCACAAATTCCAAGTAGACTGGAAATGTACAACCTCACGTTAGCCAGTGCAGAAGTCCCATATGTCTTGCTGTTTGGGAAGAACTTGTATATCAAATCTGTACAGTGTTAGAGGTAAAGGTTAATGATTTGAGGTGTGGAAGAGGAGTTGCAGGTTACAACAGTTGCTATAAAAATCTTCAGCTTGTCTTTGATGTGCGATGATCCCTGTCTGTTTTCTCTAGAACAAAGACTACAAGGACCTGAGGGAGACGCTAGCGATAGTGACGAATGCCCACACAGCAGAGGTGGAGAAGCTCCAGAAAGAGCTGGAGAAACAACGACAGAACCAGCAGGATGAGAACCAACTGAGCAGTCTGCAGGAAGAGATTGAGGCACTGAGGGCCGAACTGGCCAAGAGCAAAGATGAGAGGAAGATTGTGGAGGACTCCTATATGAGCGAGAAGCAGCAGCTACTGCAGGTAACTTTATTTATGTTTAGTTCTTTGCAAACTGAGACACACCAAATGAAATGGGAAAGTCCTGGGAAAGGGACTTTAGAGATACTTTAAAAGGGGGTATTCTAGAAAGGGCACCTACAGCATACATTTTTGCTCGTAAAGGTCCCTTTAGTAACTTCATACCTGACCGTCTAGATGCAGGTCATCCTCTGGTCTGCAGGCCCACCAGAGAAGAATAATATTTATGTGTCAGGATACAGAGGGGTTCATAAGGGATTCAGAAGACTAAATAAGTTGAGTGTTTTGGTTGTGGTGATGGTGACTGGGAGAGGGTTTTTTTGCCTTGGGAAGCTCTAGATAGACTATGGACATTTAGGTAATTACAGGTCATTTTCTGAATAGTCATACACTGTGGAGCAATTCATCCTCCAAGATCACAGCTGAGGCACTGGAGTCATTTAAGTAATTTTCTCAACAGCTCAGCTCGCTGCTGTAAATACTTAACTGTGTCTATGAGCTTACTTTAAGGGGGGAAAACTCTTTTTGGTTGTTCTGACACTTTATATTGACCTGTCCTTGTTTATAATTAGATTTTACCTGTTTAAAACTATCACTAGACTACTGTGATGGAGGTCTACATAGCCAAATTCCACATTCAAGGCAAAGTGACAGGGTCTTAAATCATAACACCCAACCACTTTACTTTTATAGTATCCCTTGTTGCTCATTCTTCCATGGCTACTGCCACACAATACCAATGCCTAAAGGTATGGGGGAGCATGTGACTCTTATGAACTACTCTGATCACAAGACTAAAATACTGTCATATGAAAGATTATATGAAAATGTGTACTCACTGTGGAAGTGAGTGTGGTTGGCAGAAGCCTTTAACCCCACAGCGATGGAAGTGTCATACACAAATAGATAATGTTTTGGCCAGTGTAGGTCATTTTGGGGACCTTCATACCCTAACATGGCTTTGAAGGAGAGATGGTGACATGGCTTTACCAGGTCACATGAATGGGCTGTCGTTTAGGCTTCTTTTTCTACTTATAAATGTTTTTTTACTCTTCTTGCTTCTGAGTCCCAAAGCCAATATAAAAACAATACATATTTGTTTAAAACACTGCTGTGTTTTGCAAATGTGCGTTAGTTTATTTATTTTTTAGAGTATGAGATAAGACCATAACACTGCTCTGTAAATAGACCCTCTTAAAAAATAAAACATGTGATTCTGCAATTAAATATAGGAAATTTAACTCTTTATAGAAGGCAAACAGTGTGGGGCTTTATCTTTTAAATATGAGCCTCCTGGCAGATTAGAAAATAAGAATTTCAGGCAGCAATACTTATACTTAATCTGAAGTTAGTTCCCGCCGTACTCATATGCTATCACAAGATGCTCTCAAGGTTCCTGGTTGCCCAGCATCATTCAGCCAGAAGAATGAGGACATAATATTGATGAATGAGCCTCATAGAACAATCAAATGTTCTCAATGTGGTCATAATAATAAGGACATACCCTAAATTTTAGGTCTTTTCCACTCTATTCAATATTTTAAAAAATGTGTCTGCAGTTTATCTTTTAACAGACTACTTTGTTTTGTCATCCAGCGAATCTCTGAATTAGAAGATGAGAATAGTCACTTAAAGGAAGAGAAAGAAGAGCTCAACAATCGAATCCTCCTTCGTTCTGAAGGTATGTGAGATGAATACAGATTCTGTGTTTTTTTGTTAGGGGTTTATTTTTAAAAAGAAACGGCCCAGACCTCTATATATTCACCTTACCCACACTTCCTTAGCACTGACATTAGCAGTGTTAGGTGGTTATGTGACAGTGCTTGGCTGCAAGGTCCAAGTGCTGGAACAGGAAGTAAGGTCAGATTGCCCCTATACCTAAAGCTCCAGGAAGTGTCACCACCTGCAATGAAGGAAGGTGTGGTGCAGGTAAGTCATTGCAGAGACCTTTTCACTTTCCCCAGCATGTCTTGTTTAACACCTTGGGCTCTATTTATAAAAAAAAGTGATTCCTTCCCTGGTGGTAATCAATTACTGCCACTGAAACACATGGGCCTGGAAGATTCCAACAAGCAAAGGTTTGAGGAAATGTCTGATTCCCTTTTTTATAAATAGAGCCCCCCTCTATACCCATTATTGTAGGTTTATGGCAGGTCAGGGCACCGTTTGTTGTAACCTGCAGGTAATGTCAGCTAGGAGCCATCCAGTCTAAAATCGATTTTTAATACAGATGTGATCTAAAGATTTGGTTGTAAAGCTGTAGAATACATCTATATCCATGGTGGTGTGTTTGTTAGCAATAAAGGAAAAAAAAAAGTTAAAAAAAAATAAAAAATATTATCTAATAAAATTTAACAAAAACATTTTAAAGCAATACTCTCCGTTAGCGTTGGTCGAACAGCGAGTGTTCATCTCGGCAGCTATTCGATCGAATAGCCTGATATTTTTCGGGTGATCGAACGACAGCTCCGCTCCCCTGATTGCTTTTGCAGCCCTAAGGTAACTGTAGTATGTGTTCTTGGATAGGGATTCTCTATCCAAGAACACATACGGAACAGCAGTTCATCTGCAGTCACAGCTAATTGAAAGCACCTGCGTGCCTCCTCCAATCAGCTGTGACCGCAAAGGTCCGACGGTCACCAGGACAGCCAGGTGACAATGGGAACTAAACTGAATGAAGAAACTTCATTGAGAGTTCATCTGCAGACAGTTCATCTCTGATTGAAAGCACTCCCGTGCACTCAATGGAGTTTTCATTGAGAGTTCATCTGCAGTCACAGCTGATTGAAAGCGTGCTTCCTATTAGCTGTGACCACAAGTTCCTACGCTCCCTGGGCTGGACTTACCAATGATAAGTACAGCCCAGTGACCGTGGGAACTGAACTGAACATTGAAAGTGCATCTGGAGTTTGCCTTTTTTTTTTAATCATATTTTTAAACACAAATTCGCAAAGTCGAATTCCGTGTTTCTCGGGCCGGCTCTGCCCGAATTCGAATCGTCATTTTCGAGTCGAATATAGGGACAACCTAAATTCGAACACCAACATTACTCTCTGTCCTGCAAGAGTAGGCTGTGCATGTGTATGTAAATGATGAACACATATTGGGTATCGCTGCACATGCTTGAACAATTTTCTTAGATTTAACAATTATGATGATTACATTTCAAGGCTTGACATATTTGTTTGTAAAAAATAAAAGCGGGGAAGGGAACAATGTTTAGTTAAGTAATAGGGAAAAGACCAATATAATAACCCCAAGTATCCTCTCAAAGCCATTCTCTGTACCTGGGTACTGTCCACTTGTATAGCGTGCTTTTAGTAGGCAGGTTGTGTTTATTGCATGGTTTTATTTATGTATGGGTACTTTACATGTTTCTCTTCCTTTTTTTTAGTTTAGTTGTTGACATCTGTAGATAAGCCATTAGAAGGAGAGAAAATTGAGTACTAAAATATCCAATACAATATTCAAACATAAATCTAAAAACTGTTGAGATAAAATATTAGCCACACGGGGAGTGTATGGTTTAGTAGTTTTTAGTCAGACAGCTGATTCCTGAGAGAATAGTGGGAATAAGATAAGAAAGAAAGTATAGGAAAATAAATTATAATTGAATACAAGAAGCAAAGGATTAGTATGAGAGTCTACTTTTCATATAGAGAGGTCAACAGTGGCAGCATCCTTGTTTTATCTTATGAACCGGTTTGCTTTAACCATTACATATTACAAGTACCAATATGTCACTCAGCAAAACTAATTGGTCACATCCTAAACCTAAATATTTTTGTATAAAGAAAGGAAGTAGTAGACTAGCCTTTTAGGTTGACCTCAATATATTCCAAACATCTAAAATAATGGTAAAACAAGTCTTTAAAATGTAACACGGCTACAGAAAATTGTGTTCTTCAAAATGGAATAAGTCCAACATGAGCACATTTAACATCAGTTTTTTTGCCTTCCATGCAACATTAATTAAAAGCATAGATTACATCCCATATGTACTTGAAGTATAGAAAGAAACAATCTACGTGTTTCTCAGCCAAAGCTGCTTCCTCAGGAGGGTGAGATGTTACCCATAAAATGAGGCTAATACAATAGAGAAACAGTTGGATAAAGAGTTCACATCTGTTGGTTAAACCCAGCACTATCCCTACAAAATCACAGCAGGCATCACAGTTTCATTAGGACAAGGATTACCATGGGTGGCACAATCACCAGCAGAAAAAAATGACTATATTTAGGTCAACCTAAAAATGATGTGCCTACAAAAAAATATTCTTCATCTGTAAGATTTAGTTTTTCAAAGGTCAGGGAATTAATTTGAGTTCCATAAAATTAAGTTACCTATTGCAGACCTACTGGGTTGCAGTTCAGCCCATACAGATATACAACACTATTTTACTAACATGGTCCATTGGTGGATAGTAACATACATATGACTTTCCCATAGGAGAATGAATTAGCCTTAGTTTGATTAAAATGTAATTTTTAAGTAGGAATGTTTAATCTCATTCTATCCTAAAGTTATGCAGCTCACGTCTGAGGCAGAGAACAAATTATTTTCCTCCCAAATATATTTTCTGGAGAGATTTTACAAAGCTACACTCCGTTTGTAAATTAGACTCGTATCCCATGTAAATGCTGTCTGAGGCTTGTTTTTTATATTTTTTTCTTTGAATTTGGAATATGATTTTTGATGTTAGCTTTAGTATCTGATCTGAAGATGTGGAAATTTGTCTGGGACATTTTTGCATACCTTTGCAACAAAATTGGTTTGCTACTTCAAACCAGTCCCAAAGTTGGCCTGATCTGAGATACTCTTTGAGCCAGTGCAGAGAAACTTCTAACCAGTAAAAATGCAGCAAGATGACAGTAAAACAGTTCTAATGACTCCCTCTGCCTGACTGATTGTAAGATAGTTCTGGATTATGTGGAGTCACTGTTTGAACTTTCTTTTTAAGATGATTTTGCGCAGGGTGCAGTGAAGGAAAGCCTACAGTTTCAAAAGGACATGGAAGAAGAGCGGGCTCGCTACCAGAACCTGGTAAAGGAGTACACCCGTCTGGAGCAGAGATATGACAACTTGCGGGAGGAGGTGACTCTCATCAAGGTGAGCTATGTCACTGGGGTACATTCTCAACTTGTCTATAAATGATTTCTTTAAATTGTCTCACTCGTGGGGTCACAGAGAGCAATACAAATCTGAGGTTTTACCACTTCACCAAAACATAATAGGTTGATTTCTGCTATACGTAGACATTTACCATGTGGTATTCCATTAGCTATACAGCATGTACAGATAAATATGTGATGACCTTCCAAAGATCCAATGTGCTTCTAAATTTATGTTTGACAACACAGAACCTTTGATGCAATGAAATGCAAAAAAGTATCTCTGCCTACTAGATTACAGATCATTTCCAACTTTCTGTGCTTCTGTTGCCTACTCCATATTCATACATGAACCAGTGAAACAATGTTTCTTCCTTGACTACAAATATTTCTGCCCACACATGTATAAATATGGGCTATTGGAATTCTGGGTGGTGTGCCTAACTCAATAGAAGTGCCCAGAAGCTGATTCCTCAAGAGTTGTGCAAGCTTGGTAACATTACATGTAGTAATAAAACCTTTTTGAAGGACATTCAAGTTTAAACCTATATTTTTTTTATACTTTTATTCATGCCCAAATGGGTACAAAGGTAATGTGAAATAATAACCTCATGTACATTTAGACACATTTGGGTTGATCTACCAAAGTAGTTTTGGAATCTTTACACAATAATAATAGTAGATGAATGTGAACAGCAAATCCACACAATTTATTGTGTAGAGATTCTCACCTCCTGCAAATCATCCTCCTGCAAAAATATTTACCAAATTGTTTGACAGCAGGGTCTGGTGCACATTCCTAGTTCTCAGTAACAATGATAAAATAAAACTATAGTAAACCTAAAGAAAATATATATTGTAGTCCGATACTAGCACTAACACAGGAATTGTGGAAATGTAAAACCATAACAGGCCTAATGGCAGGATAGGATAATACATATAATAAATGAAATTAGGTGATACATATAACAAATCTATGCTACGGGGGGGGGGGGGCCCAGACCCAGACCCAGACCCAGACCCAGAAAAGCACAATACCATATATGTCATTTTTTTTACCCTTAGTTACACTTTATAAGTCTTCCTGTGCAATGCCATATGCCGTGAGAAAAGCAGAGGTGTACTGCAGTCATAGAGGCGCTGATTCCTCAAGAGTTGTGCAAGCTTGGTAACATTACATGTAGTAATAAAACCTTTTTGAAGGACATAAAGTAGAGGAGGATTCAAGTTTAAACCTATATTTTTTTATACTTTTATTCATGCCCAAATGGGTACAAAGGTAATGTGAAATAATAACCTCATGTACATTTAGACACATTTGGGTTGATCTACCAAAGTAGTTTTGGAATCTTTACACAATATTATTAGTAGATGAATGTGAACAGCAAATCCACACAATTTATTGTGTAGAGATTCTCACCTCCTGCAAATCATCCTCAATGTATTTACTTGATTTTCACTTGAAATAATAAAATGAAATAAATTGTTCAGGTTATTCTAATGATGTATAGTATTTTTTTTTAGCAGACGCCTGGTCATCGCAGAAATCCTTCCAACCAGAGCAGCTTAGAATCTGACTCCAACTACCCCTCTATTTCTACCTCTGAAATTGGGGACACTGAAGACACCATTATGGAGGTCGAGGTAAGGCCAACCCTTATAGGTCTGTAAATAGAAATAATAGATTATCTGGAATTAATTCATAAGGTAAGCACTGAAGTTGTTCAAGATGGGTCTCAGCACTTCTCTCAATTTCCAGAGCTTGTTCTTTTTTGTGTTTACATTGGAGATTAGAAGGCTGGGTGCTTACAGGCCACTGCCAAGAGGGAAAGCATGTGTAGCTGTGGTCACTGCTTGAAGGCAGAGCAGAAGGAGCCATGCTAACCAGTCATTTTAAGGGAGCTGGAGGAGGGGAGGATGTGCTGCTGAGTCACTGCTGGGGTTTGGGGCCAGAAAAGCTGAACTGCCGAGTCTTTCCTAGGAGAGTGGGGCTGGGGGACCTGAGCTGCAGAGTTACTGGTGAGAGTTGGGACAGAGGGAGCTGAGCTGCTGGGCCATTGCTAGGAGTTAGGGCAGAGGGAGATTTATTGCTGGGTCACTTCCAGAAGTTGGAACCGAGAAAGATTTACTGCAGAGTAACAGCTAGAAGTTAGAACAGAGGGAGCTGAGCTTCTGGGTTCACTGGTGGGAGTTAGAAAAGGGAAAGGTGAGTTGCTAAAAGTAAGATTGCTTGTTCTGTCAATTTTGAGGATGACCTACTTTACTGTGGATGCAGCTATAAAGGTCAGTGAGGACTCGTTTTAAAACTTATTTACTGCTAAGAATTTGTAACTATCAGAATTTCCTCCCCAGTAGCATATACCTACCTTTATTTCACTCTTCCACCACTTTGTTTAGCCTCTGTGAATAGAGAGAGGAAGCCATGAATAAGTTCCTAATCACTCTAGATTCATCATGCCTGGGAATTATCACTGGGTTCAATGCTTTGTACCAGACAAATACATCAATATATCCCAGAATATAGGGCCTCCTTTCTCACTTAGACCAATGAGTTTGTAATGGGAATACAGGAATAGACTTTAAACCTGTTATCTTATTGTGATATAGGAAGCTGGGCTTGAGAAAGCTGCAATGGACATGACTCTGTTCCTGAAACTTCAGAAGAGGGTAAGAGAGCTGGAACTGGAGAGGAAGAAACTACAGAATCAGTTAGAGAAGAAAGAGCAGCAGGAAAATAAGAAGTCCCAGGTAACAATAGTCATCCATGTATTCTGATTATTTTCATGTCTTTTTCCTATGACACATCTACTAAAGTTGGTGTCCTTTTTTTTCACTCAGGTCATTGAAACCTCAAATGACACAGATCGTGACACAGACATTGCCTACAACAACCTAAAGGTAATGGAAAAGTGGCAGAGCAATCTTTTTAAAATTATACGTGAATCTTTGCTTTTTTCATGTAAGTCAAAATAGAGGGATTGACTTAATTGCCACTTCTGCATAAATCTAACTTTACTGCCAGTCACTACTAGAGTAAGGACCCATTACCACGAAAATTTTGTGTGCTGCAATGCATAAGACCTGGGCAACAAACAGTCCATTAAAAATGAATGAGCTGATAAACACATGCAGTACTGCAGCACATTGCTGTGAGCCTCAAAGTAAGAAAATCTGGGTGTCTGGTCAAGTTGGTGTGGTCAGAGCTTACTAAAGATTCTTTCAGCCTTCATGTAAAATCTATTCATTCTGGCAGCAACCATATGATCAATATATCGGAGCAAAAATATTTACCAAATTGTTTGACAGCAGGGTCTGGTGCACATTCCTAGTTCTCTGTAACAATGATAAAATAAAACTATAAGTAAACCTAAAGAAAATATAGATTGTAGTCCGATACTAGCACTAACACAGGAATTGTGGAAATGTAAAACCATAACAGGCCTAATGGCAGGATCGGATAATACATATAATAAATGAAATTAGGTGATACATATAACAAATCTATGCTACGGGGGGGGGGGGACCCAGACCCAGACCCAGACCCAGACCCAGAAAAGCACAATACCATATATGTCATTTTTTTTACCCTTAGTTACACTTTATAAGTCTTCCTGTGCAATGCCATATGCCGTGAGAAAAGCAGAGGTGTACTGCAGTCATAGAGTTGTTAAATATTTCCAGCCTAATATATTTGGTAGATGATAAAACTCTTCTTCTTGAACTGACTCCTTTCTCTGCACTGTGCAGAGGTCGGAATATTTCTTATCATCTGAATAGAAGAAGTTGGAGCAGTGGCAGCTTCTGTACATCACAGAGACTAATAAGTAAAAGTAATAAAGCAGCTGGGGACTTGCATGTCTCCCTGGGCACAGATCAGAGAATGGCGGAGCGCTATGTAAGGAATGTACTGTCATCCTGCTAATGCTGCTAATAGCTGCAGTCTTCCCTTATCTTGTGCGTTATCAATCAGTGTTCACAGAGAACCAGTGCAGCACAATGGCTTCTGTAATGAACCCATTTGTTATAAGGCTATAAAGAAGCATCTCTTGGTATAAACACTCAGCTTCTACACACTAATAAAACTCTGTGTTTAAAGTCGTTAACATAGGCTTATCCTAATATCAGAGTTTAGGTTTGCTTCAACCCTGTGGTTGGGTTAGAAAAAGATCAAAAAGCATCACCTGTATTTAGGTACGTTTAAAATTCACCTGTCCTGCTAATGTACAGGTGTTGTCTCCCATGGTTCCTCCCATTATTCAAGAGCTATGGATGCCAGTTGGTGCTTTCCACTGACCACTATGTGCAGTAGCTCATGACACACTACTATGTGCTGCATTGGAGCCAACACCAAGCATATTGTAGGATGTAGACATCCAGTAATAGTGACAAAACAATTGAACTGCTTTACAATATGCACTAGATTACTTTTTAAACCAGCAAGGAGTGCAGGCTTGACTATGGGTCATGTCAGTTACTCATATAAAGGCACAAAAAATGAAAAGAAAAGCACACAATGTAAATCTGTGTCAAGCTTAAAAATGTTATGGTCCCAGGTAAACCAATGTAATCACATAGTAGGCAAAATGTATCTATGCATACCTAACCTGTGATCACATTGGTTCAGCTAGGCCCAAAAGTGTTGAGATGGACACAGATTCACATGTGTGCTACCTGTGTTCCAGATTTAGAGGCCTTTGCATTGCAAGAACAGGTAGTAGAAAGGTGAGTATAATGTATTTATTACTTGTTAAGAACCAAAAGGACGCTGTAGTTGTATTTTACGGAGGTCTTTTAAAAACCTGTACAAACAATATACTAAAGTCTGTGCCATAATTCTAAGGATCTTTGCTGGCTATTCATTTCCTTCATACCTGTATTTCAGAGGCAAGAGCTGGAATCTGAGAATAAGAAACTTAAGAATGACCTGAATGAGCTTAGGAAAGCCATTGCAGATGCAGCAAATGAGGCAGATTCTAACGAGGAGTCCAGCAGCTACAACCTCCTGCTGAACCAACTGAAGACTGCCCATGAGGAACTGGAAGTGCGCAAAGAAGAGATTCTCATCCTCAGGACACAGATTGTGAACTCAGCTCAGCAGAAAGATACAGAGAAGAATGTGGTAAGTGGCAACGTCCTATACATTCCTATACATAGCAAAGGATCTCCTTAAGAGCTTAGTTCCCTAAGAGCTCAATTCTCAATTCAAATACTCAATTATTCTTTCGTTTCCGCTTCCCCAGTTCCCAGTAAGGAGGAACATACTCCATGTGACAGCACTACAGCTTGGTATTGGTGCAGTGTTGTTACAAAGGGGTCACTGTAGCTAAAAAACAAAATAAAATAGGCAGCTAATAAATACTTACCATCAAAGATCTGTTATTATTATAGATGTTATTATATTATTATTATAATTGTTTGTTTTATGTTAAAAAAATTCAATGATGTAATTGATCACAAAATGACCCGAGGGCTGATTAACACAGTTGGTCTGATTTAATAAAGCTTTCCAAGACTGGAGAAGATAGAATATCATGGATGAACCTGGATGCTCCAGCAAACCTTGAATGATCTGGTCCAGGATTGAAAATAGTTGCCAAATAATAGCAAATGATTTTAAGATATCTGTTCCATGTTTGCTGGTTCGCCCAGGTTCTCCTATGATAATCTATCTTCTTCAGTCTTGGAGAGTCTTAATAAATCAGGATCAATGGTTCTGCAAACTACCAAGAGTAGCAATGCTGTCTTATCTGTGTAAGATTGTTTGCACTGTTTGCTCAAATGTTCAGCATGATAAATAGGTATCAGGAACATCATCCCAATGTCAGTTGTTTGCACTTCCATGTCTGTAATTTTTACAAATGCCAACACCAGTTTGGCACCTTCTCAGACTAACGCCATTCGAGAAGGTGCCAAACTGGATTGTTTTCCCTCTTTTTATAATGCAAGCACAGAGGAAAATTAACTGAGAAAATGCTAATTTTCATTTTTAGCAGTGACACAAAATCAGTGGTCATTAGAGCAATCTACTGGGCCTAGGGCAAGGTCCGACTAACCCAGGTGATACAATTGTATGTTATGTGACTAAAGCATAACAAGAGCATAACACATGCTATCCCAATTAGGTATTTTTATTGTCTTTTTTTAATAATTTGGTGTGTGAAAAAGATGTTGATGGCTAAAACTCCCCTTTTGTGTCTTCTTTTAGGATACAGAGAAAAGCTGGGCAAACAGCGATAAAGAGATGGATCAGGACGATGCTATTGAGGCATACCATGGAGTCTGTGAGACTAATAGGTAATCTCATTTAAAATGGGGTTACAGAAAGGGAGGGTCTTGACGCATTAAACATACCTGATATCATTATTAAATAATTAATTGCAAGAGCGTGATCGCAGGTCAAATTTGTTTTCTACACTGATTGCATTAAAAATACATTGAATTATGTATCAATGCATACTGAGCTGTATTGATTTGTATCTTGCCTCGAGCTCAGCTTCAAGTAAGCTCATGTGAAAGGCACAATACATCATGAAAGTGACTATGCCTGTAGGGTAGGGCTTACATTTTTTCAGATAAGGGTAAAGGGTAAGGTATGTGTCCTGGAAACACCTACCTAGCTAGTTATACTAAGCATTGCCCAGAGGGGTGAAAAAAAACGGCAGATGGTGATAGGTTGGGACAATGGAAAAGAGGTAAGTTTACCTGAGTATCTATCTTCTGCTGATTTTTTTCTTCCAGTTTGATGTCTTTCTCTCCAATCCTGTTTCTGCTTTTTTCTGTCTATCCTTTCTCTCTAGAAAGACTGAGGATTGGGGTTATCTGAACGAAGATGGTGAGCTGGGTCTGGCTTATCAAGGTTTAAAACAAGTGGCCAGGTTGACTTTTCTTCTTTCTTACTTCTGATTTTGTATTTGTCTGTCTGACTTTCCATATATTTTTCTTCATTTCACTCATCGTTAATTCTTAGTTTTCATTTATTCAATATGGACAAAAGATATGCGCTCAGGACTTCAACTGTTGCACATAGTGACCATTCAGAACTATTGTTTGATTCCTAAATTAAATGATAACCCGATTGATTGTTATTGCTCATTTTTTTATTTCTCCAGTTTAAAAATAAACAATGCTAAGGGAAATATGGGAAGGGGTGGTAGCATTTCTAAACTCCTTCTAAAATATGCCTGGCTGCTATGCTAGTATATATATATATATATATATATATATATATATATATATATATATATATATATATTGCATAAATGATTAGAAAAAGAGGTCATGCACCCTTGGCTGACGTTAAACTTTGTGAGAGTTGGCTTATTCCTGGAAGAATTTAATGAGTGCAGGACAACATCCAGTCATAATATAAATAGAAAAATAGGATTCTGGGATGGAAATACTGGCAACCTACATTTTCATGCATTTAGCCATGATGTGCAGTATGTGGTAAGCTGGGGAAGGTGTGTGGGTCTGTACATGGGGAATGGAGCTGAAGAAAAAATACTTTGTCCATAGTAACTGATTAAAATCCTAGATCCTCATAGAATGCAGGATTGAAGCTGCTGGTTGATAATAGCCCCTCTCTCTTTCTCCTGTAGTCTTTGGTGTAGTGTTTATAAATTAAACCTAATTTGTATGAAGGAAACAGAGATTTGGATCTCCACCTCCTAGGATAAAGTTGAATTTGCAGTGGTGGCCAAGGTGAACTAAACAGCCATCGGAATCAGATAGTTGATTATAAACTATAATCACTTACCTTTATCCCTTCAGAACATCCTTTAAGTTGAAATGTGAATAGTGATATTCTGATGGTAACAATTTGCACACTTAAATGAACGCCAAACAGTCCTGCTACAATTCTCTTTGTTTGATGGGGTTTCCATGTTCTTCACTACTTCTGCAGTAGCAAAGGTTAAGGAAAGCATATTATACTGGCAGTATGGATTGTCAGGCCGTCCCTGCTGGCTGTGTTGGGGGAGAGTGTTCAGACATCGGTAGTGGCCTATAATTAGTGATGGGTTATACTTCTGTAACCATGAGAGTGGTCAGCCATAGAGTCTCCTAATGCCACAGGCTTGAAATTTTGGATAACTCATCTGAAAATGGATTGATTGGGTAGCCGTTTTCTCATGTCTGGAACTTTTTTAGTGCATGTAAAAAGAAAAATTCTATCCATTTTGCATAGTTTCCCATACATTGAAGCCACTGGTTTCCTGTTACAATTACTTACACCTAAATGTTTTTATCCATACTACAGGATCTTGGAGGCTCAACTACAGGCCCAGAGCCAGCAGCACGAGGATGAGGTGGAGGCATTGTCATCTCAGATTGAGTCTCTAAAGGAAGAGCTAGACAAGCAGCAACAGGTTCTCTTCCAGGCCCTTCAGCTATCTCCCGAGGCTCAGGTGGAGTTTGGCCTCCAACAGGAAATCACACGACTTACTAATGAGAACCTTGTAAGTTTCTGCTTACTATAAAGTTATGGAAGAGTTGTTCTTTAAATCACAATTTCCTTACAGGTAGGGGAGTTCTAAAGAGATATTCACATGGCTGTTTTTTTACAGGATCTAAAAGAATTATTGGAGAAGTCAGAGAAGAATGAGAAGAAATTTAAGAAGCAGTTGAAGCTGTACCAGAAAAAGCTACAGGAAACAGAAGGTACAATGCTTGGGTCCAGACCTTTTATTGGTAAAATTAAAACTTAATCTGATTTAAATGAACTCTAAAAAGGAGAGCAGGACCTCAGGGGGGTGTAGCATAATGGCACCTTGCTTTTTAACTTTGGAAAAGAAAAGAACAAATGGGTCAATCCCAGCACTGAGACCTGGGAGAAGGTTCATTTCATCCCAGGTATCTGAAGTACAAGGTAAGTATTGATCTAAAGGGGATATAAAACTGCACCAAGGAAGCATGTAGGCTGTTATGGCTGCCCTTTAGTTTCTAAAAATACTAATTGCTTAGCTTCTATGCTGAACCAAATACTTCAATACGTTTGGAATAATGATCCAGAAAAATGCAAATAGAGAGTTCTGATTTTGCTTTGACTTCACCTGATATGTTCTTGTCCTGGGTCAGAGACCCAAATTATGTGCAATGGTAGTATACAGATCAACTTTAAAGTGAACTTTGCTTTGACCATGAAGGTTTACTTTCATTGAAACCCCCACCAGAATCTTACTTTCCTTCTCTCATTTGTGCTGTATAGGGGAACAGTCCCCACCCTGTGTACTGAATAGAATTAAATAATGTTCTCGTTATTGAATATTTAGCCATCCATACACTGGACTAACTGTGGGCTATTGTTAAGTGTACCCAAAGATTTTTTTAACTTTTAATGATCCAATGGTTGGCAAGGATTTTAATGTTTTCTTTGTCCCATCTGGGAAGATTTTCATTCTCTCCTACCCTGGTGACCGCTGTTACTGGTACAAAAGGCAACAGGAAATCCAAGTTGTTGCAGTTATTACCAGAACAAAGATGTATATGGTGACATTGAAACCTGAAAAAAGAGACTTTAAGAATCTATCATAAAATTCTTTATTAGAGTCCACCTCTCTTCGTTTATGATTATCAGTACTGCTTGATACAAAACTAAGGCAGGCAGGTAGTAATATTTAAACAATGTTTAAGTGTTTAAGCCTTTAAGTGTTCTATCTTCCTAATGTTTGCAGCACAATGCCAAGGTATTAGTTTCTATAGACTCCTAGAAAAGCATTTACTAGTAAATTCCTACCATAAAGTGTTGTTTTTGGGTTTATATTCCCTATATCACTGTTGATTTATTCCAGTCAGCTGTGAAATATATTACATATGTGCTATTTTGAAAATAACTTACATGGGCAATTTTGTTATAATGAGGAGTCTGCCCAAGAATGATTACAAATCTACTGAACTGAGTAAGAATTTTCTATGTATAAAAGGGCCTATGTATTGTTGGCAGATTGTCTGCAGTTATTAACAAAACTGGTAAATACCTGTCAAGCAAACATGTGCAGATTATTGATATAAATAGTTCTAACATATACTATGGTGTTTTCCTGAATACAGGCACTCCGGATCTCATCCAGCCAGAGAGAAGGCAATCAGAGCTGACCAGACAGGTGACTGTACAGCGCATCGAGAAGGACTTCCAGGGCATGTTGGAGTATTATAAGGAGGACGAGCCTCTCCTCGTCAGGAACCTCATAATAGGTTAGATAATGTTACAAACATATAAAAAATCCTTTCAGTTCACTTAGGTATTACTTCACAAAGTCTGAAATTCATCACTCAATATATCCAAAGTCAATAAACATGCTACACACATCCTTAAACGTAAAAGCAGGCTTGCAATGAAAGTGGCTGCTCTTTAAACTGTTGGCTATACGGTGGCAGTACAGAAGCATTTACACATAAATAATGCACAGGTCGTACACCTATTCACACACCTGAAAGCATTCAGGCCTTAATATTGAGAGTTTGCTTTGTGTTTTTTTTAAATATTGAAACAAAGTACGTCTGGACTCATAAATGTTGTGTGGAGAAAAAGGCTCTGAAAATGAGTGGTTTACGCATTACAGTCCTTGAAGGACAAAATATTTCTTAGGGTATGTGAGTGATTTCTAGAAGAAAGGTCAAAGTACTACAATCTTCATTAATTAATTCCTCAGGGTTGTATTCATTCACTAAGTATATGGAAGCAACAAATGTAGCATGTAAAAGTAATTAGTAACTAAATTGCGATTGTGTGCCATTGCTTCTTGTGTAGATTTTACTTTAGGGGAGATTAGTTCTACACAGAGTGTTGTTAGCTGCTATAAATCCCTATGTTAATCTGTCCCTACCAACATAATTCCTTTTTACAATTGTTTTATCTTCCACAGACCTGAAGCCCGAGCTGAGCTCTGCCACTGTGCCATGTCTTCCTGCATATATCCTATTCATGTGTATCAGACACGCAGACTATATTAATGATGATCAAAAGGTTCACTCGCTGCTCACCTCCACCATCAATGGCATTAAGAAAGTGCTTAAGGTAAGGCGCTCCAGTCTATCACATTCTTCCAATCATGGACACTTTTCTGTACAGCAAGGCCATGGCTATGTAACATTGTAAAATTAATTCCTGACACCGTTTGCATGTGGCTCTCCTTAGATGTTTGGAATATGACACTATCACAATCTATAGCATAGACTTCAAACATGATATATGCCGCCAATTCCCTGAAAATCCAAAATCAATTTTTTTCAGTAAAGATCATTTCTACCAATGAGGGCTTTAAGAAAAGGTATACAATAAAAATAAGTGTATTTTGAAATCTTTTAGGTGCACTTACAACTTTGGGTGTTAATTGAATGATGTTCCAGGCTGATCTAATGCTTATAAAGCATTCCACTGCTGTGCTGTTCACTTTTCTCCCGCACAGAGTCCAGAACTCTAAGCTGAAAAGAAATGTATTCAACTGGGTGATCAAAGGCAATATTAGTCCCATGGCCCCCCATGCTGTTTTTTACAACACAGCCAGTTCAGGTTCTCTTTAAACTACACTTCAGGGCATACTACAATTATCTTTGCATGGCTCCTGTGGGTTAGTTTTGAATTTTAGTACACCTTGTGGGAATTTGTGGAACACTTTAATGAAAAAGGAAACATTTCCTATACCATAGATCACACACTTTGCCTATTGGGCCACATATAGTACTTATTTTGAAATGTTAAACCAATGGGAAGGTTTTTAACTGATTTGGAAAATAATGTCAATTTTTTTTGCACCTAAATGTATTTATACAAACTTTTGCAGACAATATGTAAAGAAATATACAATTCACGAAATAAGACTGCCAGGAACCTTGAATTTAGTTGTTAGCAGACAACTAAATCTACATGACTATATACAGGAGAATTAGGAATTTGTAAATCTGTAAGTGGGGTACATGGTGACTCAGTGGCTTTGCAGCAATGGGTCCCAGGTTTGAATCTTGGGCAGGACATAGTCTTCATGGAACGTCTTTGTTCTGCCTATGTTTGTGTAGTTTCCCTCAATGCACTTCAGTTTTCTCCCAAATTCCAAATACTTTTTTCTAGGTCATACAACAATGGTAGAGACATAGATTGTGAGCTTTTCTGTGAGATTGTTAGTGGCAATATTATGATCTCAGTAATGCACTGTGGAAGATATCAGCCTTATATCAATACATAAACCAATGATCATCCAAATGTTTTTCTATTATTGGCAGAAACACAATGATGACTTCCAGCTGACATCATTCTGGCTATCGAACTCCAGTCGTCTCCTCCATTGTTTGAAACAATATAGCGGGGATGAGGTAAGTGTGTAACTATGCTATCTAAAAATCAAGATATCAATATTGCATGAAAACAAAATGCTTTATATGGGGAACCTGAGGCCAACACCACATCCATGCCTTTTTTATGTTTTCTAAGTATTTTTTT
This sequence comes from Pyxicephalus adspersus, assembly GCF_032062135.1. Taxonomy (NCBI): domain Eukaryota; kingdom Metazoa; phylum Chordata; class Amphibia; order Anura; family Pyxicephalidae; genus Pyxicephalus; species Pyxicephalus adspersus. Next base: position 85,644,563 of record NC_092863.1, read on the forward strand.
TTTAGTTTAGTTTAGTTTTAGTTTTTAGTTTAGCAATTTTTCTTTGCTTAAGGTAATTTTTTGTTGTTTCACATGTAAATGTTGGTATTAACTTTGCCATCCTGAGTAACAAAAATTTATTTTGGTCATGTCATAAGTGGAACAAATTGGAGAATTGCACTTTTTATATATATTAACACTATTTGTTTTAAAACTAACATTGAACAAACTAGATTTTATTTTGTTTTGTTACCACTTGGAAACAAACTAAACTACATTTTTCTAAGACATTATTGACAGTATATATATCAGTGACAAATCATAACTGTAGAAATTGGTGCAAACAGGTGAAGGATCTGAACTGAATAAAAAAAAGATTAAGGGCTAAACAACAGTAATGTGTGCCAGAGAGGATGCAGCAACCCTGTCTGGTCCTTCTTGTAAGCACAAACTCCAGCTAACCCCAGGGGCAAGAATTCTCGTCATTTGGGGGGGGGGGGGGAGAAGCTGCTTGGTGTTTTTCAGCTCTAATTCATTTCAGCTGGAAAAAAGTCAGAACTTTCCTATCCACAGCCATAGTTTTCAAGTATCATATTTGTGCGTCTTGCACTGTAACCCTTAATAAATATATAATATTTCTGTTTTCAGGGTTTTATGACCAGCAATTCTTCCAAGCAAAACGAGCATTGTCTCCGTAACTTTGACCTCACGGAGTACCGCCAGGTTCTTAGCGATCTGTCCATCCAGATCTACCAGCAGCTGATAAAGATTGCAGAGGGCCTACTTCAGCCAATGATAGGTGAGCAATGTACCCAGTATGGGAAGAGACGGGTTATCATAAGCTGACATGTTTACTTTGTGTTATACAGTGTGCACCTTTCTGATTTAGGCATACATTTTTTCTTTATCGTTTCTGCATGCTGTTGGAGCCCACTTATGCTCAGTGCACTGTAATGAACAGCTTTTTGTGCGTTTTAGAGCTTTAGGCAGCCATATGTTTTGAAAACATATGCAAGTGTATATGTGTGTGTATTACTTTGTGCAGTTGTGAATGCCACCATACACTTGCAGTGCTCTACTGTGCTTTTTGCCCAGTATTCTTCATGTGAAATGCTCTTATACCGGTTATGCCAGGATGATTTGGTCTCCCTTTTCTAACATCTCTCAAATCAGCTCTACCCATGTCCTAGCCCTTTTAATGCCAAGCCTTGGAATTTCCCAATTTTCTTGGTGTAAAGTAAAAACTTAGGGACAATAATAAGATGTTATATTAGTCACAGCAATGCCTAGAGACTCACTGCTGAGATCCCTGGGAGATATAAGAATATAGAGAAGTGATTTGGCCTATCACCAAACTGATACTTACAGACGACTATTAAAGCAAACTTAGCAGTAAAATTAAAAATACTTTTATTCAAATAATAACACATAACAAGGTAATTATAATGCATTTCTGGTGACTCTGTCTGATAAAGGTGTCTGTGTTATGGTGATGCACTCACGTTAAAACTCAAATTACCACAACACTTACAATCTTCAAATATAGCTTCTTTCCAAGTGTAATGCTGTGTCCATGGGCCTTCTATAGTAAAATGTTGACTGTTGTAGACTGACCCCTGGAATATAGCAACATTCACTATTCATGATTGGGAATGGTGGACATTTGTATAAATATAATTGAACAATAGGTATAATTAGTGTAATTTTTAAAGGTGAAGTTTTATGCTATATCTATTGTAGTGTATATTTACCTAGGGAAAACTTGTGGAGTTATCCTATAAGAGAATTAGGCACAAAGTCTAAAAGTGATTTGATTTTTCCTTTTCAGTGTCAGCAATGCTGGAAACAGAGAGTATTCAGGGCTTGTCAGGAGTTAAGCCGACTGGTTATCGAAAACGATCTTCTAGCATGGTAGATGGTGGCGACAACTCCTACAGCCTAGAAGCCATCATTCGCCAGCTAAATGCTTTTAATACCATTATGTGCGACCATGGCCTGGACCCGGAGATTATCCAGCAAGTGTTTAAACAGCTATTCTACATGATAAACGCTGTGTCACTGAACAACCTCCTGCTGCGGAAAGACATCTGTTCCTGGAGCACTGGCATGCAGCTAAGGTAACCCACTATTCTAAACATAAGGAACACCCCATCTGCAGCCTTCTGGTTATCACTCTGAGCCATATGTCATCCATATGGTCTATATACTTTGCTGACCTAGTATGGTGGACCTATTTGTTATTAGAGGACCTTTGCCAAAAAAAGTTTAAAAAAATATATCCAATATATATGTTGCTGTAGTTTTCATTCAATAATTACTATATAATCCAGACTTACCCCAAACAGCTCTCTACAGCAAATCCCAACATTATTTTTCTTTTACCTTGTTCCTGAATATCTTAAAAGTGTATTAAAGGTAAGGAGCAGTGGAGTCACATGTATGCACAGTATGTACAATCCCTCGAGCGGGATAATTGCAAATCCTGATCATATATATAACAAAATCAACAGAGAACAAAAGAAGGTTTTAAGGCAAGATCAATTATATTACATAATCAATTTCAACTCAAGATACAGACAAAAGTAAGTATTCTGCTAGATAGGCAGAAAAATTGATACAGAACCTATAGGTTTTGGTCTGATCAAGTTCAAATAGTAGCAAGAATAGACATTTATCACCTACTGTACAAATATTTAGTCATCATCAGAAAAGAAGTTAGCGAAGCGGCTGCACGCCGACGCAAATGAGCGATGGAATAGTCAATAGGTGCCCGCAGCTTTGTTACCCGACGCAATTCGCCTACGTTAGGCTTCTTCAGGGGTAGCTGTGCTCCTTATAATGTATATTATTACCCTGGACAGGGAATAATATGGAGTAGGTGAATTTATGTTGAATGGAGATACAATTGTCATGAGCAGCATCCCCCGGAAAGTTAGATGCATCTTGGTTGGTTGGTGACATATATACTTGGTTGGTGACATCTATCTGATGGCATTATTGTGGGATCCTTCTACAAATCACCACGCTGGCTACCCTCATCTCTTCTTCTTTGACATACTCCTGGGATCAGCACATCATGACAATTGTATACTTCAGCCAATGATAGGTGAGCAATGTACCCAGTATGGGAAGAGACGGGTTATCATAAGCTGACATGTTTACTTTGTGTTATACAGTGTGCACCTTTCTGATTGAGGCATACATTTTTTCTTTATCGTTTCTGCATGCTGTTGGGGCCCACTTATGCTCAATGCACTGTAATGAACAGCTTTTTGTGCGTTTTAGAGCTTTAGGCAGCCATATGTTTTGAAAACATATGCAAGTGTATATGTGTGTGTATTACTTTGTGCAGTTGTGAATGCCACCATACACTTGCAGTGCTCTACAGCACATCATGACATTTGTATCTCCATTCAATTTTGCTGCCTATCTAGCAGAATCATACTTACTAATGCCTGAATATCCTAAATTACTTCCTGAGACATCATCACATAAAGACTGACAACCTTTTGTTGGAGACAGTCATAGGCTAGGGACAGATACAGATACACTGGACCGCTACAGATAACTATTAATGTTGCCACTTTGTAAATGCTCCTAATATCCTCCACTAATTGTGCTGTTGTGTTGATCCTTCTTTCATTAGGAGTCATTTTAAAAAAAAAATAGGAAAGTGTTGGACAGAAAAAAAGTTATTGAGATAACCAAGAAAAACTGTGTAGCAGCCCTGGGGTCACACAAATGGCAAAGGGCCACAGTTTGAACACCATGGCTGTAGAGACAGCACAAGGCATTGTAATAATAATGTTATTGCCCTGCACAGGTACAACATCAGCCAACTAGAGGAATGGCTACGAGGGAAGAATCTTCATGTCAGTGGAGCAGCTCAGACGATGGAACCTCTCATCCAGGCAGCCCAACTACTGCAGCTAAAGAAGAAAAGCCAGGAGGACGCTGAGGCCATCTGCTCGCTGTGTACAGTTCTCACTACACAACAGGTAAGAGGGAAATATGTCAGCCCAGCTCCACACTATGCTTCAACTCTATATCTCAATTTTATTGAATTTCCAAGCATGCCAAGGTACCCCATTTATGCATTTATTATTTTTTTTTTTACAGATTGTGAAAATTCTCAATTTGTACACACCAGTAAATGAGTTTGAAGAGCGTGTCACTGTATCGTTCATCAGGAGTATTCAGGTAAGTAGCAAAGCTGCAAGTATAGTAGCAAAGCTACTATACATCAGCTATTCCTTTGCTCTACATTATAAAACAGAAGTGTTCTGTAGTTCACCAAGAGAAAGCTATAAAAATTATTATTGGTTAAGGAGATTTCTGATAGGATCAATAGATATTTTTGAACAGATATACCAAAATTCTCTTTAATGATAGATTTAACAAACCAGACGCTCCAAATAAGAGAAGGTAATTGTTAGAATTTACATTCAGTTTAAAGTCAAATCCAGGCTGGTAATACCCCACCACCACTATTATCCTATTCTGCCTAATAATTCAACATTCCAGTTCAAAGTATTTTTTTTTTGTTAGAACTTAACGTAACCCAAATCCAACACCTGACACTAGCTTTGGTTTCCAGTTTAAAGAGAAGGTATAAATGAGATATCTTCAGATTGAGAGGAAATCCCTACTTACTTGTCCCAAAACAGGTGCCCCTATTATTATTATTATTATAATTATTAATAAACAGGATTTATATAGCGCCAACATATTATGCAGTGCTGTACATTAAATACTGCTGTTCTGGTGACTACTAAATATATCTGAATTCACCATCTCTTTTTAACCAGAGACAATACTTCCCAGACACACTTTATTTCTGCTACACCAGATTTCTTATATTTTATATTTGTTCTCTTTCAGGCCCAGTTACAGGACCGGAAGGACCCTCCACAACTCCTGCTAGACTCCAAGTATATGTTCCCCGTCTTATTCCCCTTCAACCCATCACTGATCACGTTGGACACCATCCAGATCCCATCATCCCTTCACCTTAACTTCCTCAACAAAGTCTAAAAGGACAGCATATTTTTTATATTATGATATTAACCCAAAAACTACTTTTAATGTATATGTGGGACCAATCCCTACATCGTATGGAAAATCTCATCTGCACTGAAACTGATTTCTAATTTATCCATCTGACGAAAACACTAAGAATCAAAATTTTATTTTTAAACTAAAAGGTACTGAAGAATCTTGGAAAAGAGACAATGTTTACATCAGAAAAATGCACAAACAGATGGAGAATGAAAAAGAGAAAATATTATTTTAACCTTCTGTGTTGGTGTTATATTTTTAATATAATCTGTTTTACAGATATGATATCCTCGGATTAAAAGAGAAATATGTACAATCTATCAATTTGTAAATGGAAAATGGTGTAACTGTAAATACAGCTGTAGAGTCCAGCGAAGGAGGGGCTCATGGCCCAAAAAAAAATATACATAAAAAAAAACATTCTGTCTCTGTATTTTAATACATTACAGTCATGATGGTGTTTGGAACAATTGCATATAAGTACATAGACATATCTTTGGGTCTTTTTGGTGGCACAATTTTGAGTGGTGGCCAAGTTGAAGTGGAGCAAGGCCACTTTGAAATTGGGTGATATGCAGATTTTACTAATGACAAGCAGATATCAATAACATGCAGATATGTACAAGAGATGGATTTCCCCAATAAGCAGATTCCCCAATAACAGGTATCCTGGATATATGTCATAGTAACATTCACTTATTCGTTGGTTTATCACCTGATTCTAAGCACTTCTCTCTCTTACCCAGCCTTCTGTCTGGTCCCATTCCCCAGTGTTATTGTGTAGGGAATAAGGGTGGTGAAGAGGCCACTCACCAATCTCAGGTTTAGAAAGCAGTTTCTGTAGGTTCCTGGTGGGTTGAGGGTGGATACTGGATAGGCCACACTGTTGGGCAGTTCTGGCAGAATGCCACAGGGGTAAAATAGGTAAAGATGGTGGACAGCAAGGAGGGTCATTTTGCTGTATTTTGGGCAAGCAATTCACCTTCTGCAGAATTCACACACCAACTCAATGGGTGCACTAAGCTTGCGGCTGATCCCTCTCTCCTGACTGCACACTTACCTATCTTTTATGTGGTTCTGGTTCCTGATGCTCTGCCCCTTAATGCCCCATCTGAGCACACAATGGGACAGCCAAAAGTATCATTCTTGCTCAAGTGATTCTCTATTGCTACTTCCCGCTATGTAGCCCATTGAGTATCCCAGGCCGCTGGAGTAACAGCAGCTGCATGGTTCATTCTATCCAGTGCTGATCCGGAAAACAGAGAAACACTGCAACTTTTCCCATCAGGACAGCGGAGCAGGTAGATGTATTAAACAATCCCACTTTTTAGTAATCAGTTTGCAAAAGACTTTGTTAAACAAACCGCTATTTCTTCAGGACAGACACAGGCAGGAGCTTGCAATAAAATTTGTTAAAATGTTTGCAATGCACATTGACCACCCACATGGCATTGTTTGCTCTAAATGTATGGCAAATCTCAAAAGGGTCAGTTAAATTTTACCATTCTGGGTGCAGGGGTGTGATAATTCAGGGTATATTATCATTTTTTGCAGTATTTGTATGTCAAAGCAACATTTTTTTTTCTTGCTGAACTACTAGTGGCACATGCAGGCATGTCAGCGTTTATTGGTATTTTTATTTATTTTTAGTATCTAAGCCTTACAATTGACTGGCGAGACTGCCCATCATAGTAATAGGCCAATTGTGAATTGACATTTCCATAAGCTAAGTGCAGGAATGAACAGCTAACATCATAGGCCATTGTACTGCTTACTTTAGCAGTCAGTCCTCCTTTACTTGATATGAAAATCCCAGAGGTGGAACTTGAGTAGCGTGACTTGAACTTGAGTCTGACCTAATAAACGCCTTGACATGAGTTTTTAATCCAGTGACTTGCAACTCGACTTGCAGTGAGTCTTCTGTAACACCGCCTTCCTCCCCAACTTCCTTGCATTCTAAGTCCATGGCTTTCTCCTCTGACAGCTGAAGGGGACGGGGAAGAAGACTTCAGCTGACGGCAGAGAAAGCCGTGGACATAGAATGCAAGGAATGCAGGGAGGAAAGCATTATACCAGACTAGGTATGACTTGCAAATGACTTGATAAATGAAGTGACTTGGCTTGGAAGAATTCTTGGTGACTGAAGACTTGATTTGGGACTTGGTGTTAATGACTTGGGACTCGACTTGGACTTGAAGGGTGACATTTTAGTCAAACCTCTGGAAAATACGATGGTGGCCTGCTTTATAATATTACTCCCGGCATTTGAATGGGGTTAAGGGTTTGTAGATTCTCCTCTCTCGGGCAGGAGAAAATATGAAGGGCTTCATGCAACACTGGAAGGGACAAATAAATAAAGGTAAGTGATATTGGTTTGGCATATTTAGCTTTATTTAGCATATTTAGCTTTGTACCTCCACACACAGAAACACGCACAACGTACAATGTGTTCAAAAGGGAACTGGTTTATATTTCAACTCTCCAAAATCGAAGACAGACAGGCCTATCTGACTATTAGAGGGTCCATCAGCCAGAGAAGTGTCCTATAGACAGCTTTGGATCTGTGCTGCACATGAGCGACTACCTGGTGTTCTGATGAGCTGAGAACAAACACAGAGACCCTAGCCATGGGTTACAATAAGTCTATCTTTTTAGGTCCAAGTGTACTTTAAACCCTTTTTTCAAAAAAATCTGTTAGTGTAACCTCTTTGGGTATTAGTGTGTTCATATCTCAAAGTCCCAATAAAAGTGTCCATCCAAAACTGCTATGTCCATTGGGGTGTCAACACTGATTTGCTATTCCACTGTAGAATAAACTATGTTGTCACCGTAATAAAGCTAATGAAAACAATATTGGTATATATATTGTAATATAATATTGGAGCTAATGGTGGGATTCTGGTATACTAGTGCCCCCTTGAGAAAAAAAAGAATACTACATGCCTTATATAAAGAGATAGGTGACTTATGCAGCAAATTATTAACTATTCTGCAGGAAACTGTGTGCAATTAACATTTGTAAGATGTTGGCTTTTTATGCTCTGAGGGCTGACATGTGTTTTTTATGTCTCTTGGTTAGGTAAATTATCTGCATTTTAGTACCCAGGTTTGCAGCCAAACTCCAAGAGCTGGGAACTGTGACAGGGAGGTCTCACCTGACCATGCACCATACAATTATATTCTGATTGTACAATCTCATTCAGATCTGCTGGCAAATATACAGAATAGCTGCCAATGTAATTGAAATGCTTAGGTTTTGGTAGGACTCTATAACTGAACTTTCACATTTCTGTGCTGTGGCCCTTAGCACCTAAACGTTTTTTAAGTAGTTTGTAACCTAACTAGTAGACAGATGGATATATTGTATTTGCATCTAAAATATTTTTATTTTAAAAGCAGTGGAGTATGTCTTGTGCCTTGGCTTGAGGAGGTGTGCACATCCATTACAATCTATGGCTAGGCTGTGACTTTTTTAAACACGTGTTCACTGTGGTATCTGCCCCAGGGTTTTGTACATGGTGTGCCCTCTGATTCCTGACTGACCAGTGCCCAAGGTAATGCTCACCCCCATAGACACATTTATGTGTGATAGAGTTTAGTATGCAAACTACAGTGGGTGCAGTTTATTGCTGTTAACCTTTTGCAGACTTTTCTTCTCTTTGCCCTTCCCTTGCCTGCTGCCTGAACCAAACCTTGACTATCTGACCATGAGAATTACCTGACCATGAGCTTTTGTAACTCCAGATACTGCACCTGGTTGACTGACTCCCATGTATGACCTTTGGCTCCATTAGTAGACTGGCTCAGACTCCTACACACAAATACTCTGCAAGGATGAATGACTCTGGTCTATGTTCTGTAGTTCTTCCCTGCAAACACTTTGGCAACATAAATTAATCCTAAATCATCCTGTGCTTTGCCTTCAAATCCCTCCACAGTTTTTGTCCCACTTACCCTTCTGACCTGATAGGAAAATACTCCCCCGGCCGCTCTCTCCGCTCCTCAGATGACCTACCAATGACTTCCTCACTCATAACCTTGTCACACGCATGGCTCCAAGACTTTCCTAGAGCTGCCCCCAATCTCTGGAATGGTCTTCCTCATCCTATTTGGCTTGCTCCTACTTTCTGCTATCAAAACCCATTTTATCAAACTTGCCTACCCATCTTCTGTCTCCTAAACCCTCATTACTTCCCACCATTCCATATCCCCCTCCTATTGTGTGATACTTCTCCCACCTCCTAGATTGTAAGCTCTTCGGGGCAGGGTCTTCTCCTCCTCCTGTGTCAATGTCTGTATCTGTCTGTCATTTGCAACTCCTATTAAATGTACAGCGCTGCATAATATGTTGGCACTATGTTATTACTGTTTATTAATAATAATAATAATCCACCTATTCTTTATCAGAAAATTAAGCAATCATATTCAGACAATTTTATGTAGATTTTGTAAGATTTGTGTACAGAGATTTACCTGTTTGTTTTACGTAGATAATAAGACAGGGCAACATGCTTCCCTAATCTTTCTCCTGCCCTGTATCTGTAAATAGCAGTTATGGCTCATTGTGCCGATGCCACAAACAGAATTCTGATACAGAAGACACATGGTCATATAATCACCAAGTACAAGATACAAGTACTTCTATGTAATGGCTTCCTCCCTGATCTGGAAGGCTGATGAATCTTTCTTGCTAGCATAGAAGCCAAATAACACTGGCCTGGCCAGCAAGGGAAGGATTCCAATACCACTGGTAAAACGTAAATTGGCATTCCTGTCATTGGCGAGTTATTGCCAGCAGAAGGATCCCCTGTATGACATCAGTCAAAAAGTAAAACTGCATTCAAGATTGTGCAGAAAAACGGGAACTACTAAGAAACCATATGTTACAAAGAGATTCATGTTTAGGATCTTTGAGAAAGAACTTGTGATGTACATTGTAACATTGTTTATCTTGTTCAATTTTATTTGGGGTTTTAAAATGATTTACCATTAAAATATTTATTGTTTAATTTTACTTTATGCCTAAAAAATCCCGTTTTTCTGCACTATCTTGAATATTGTCCAAGTCAGTTGGGATGTGGCATTGCATCTTTCAGATGTCATTTCTCACTGACCAGCAAATTAAAAGTAAAACTGTCAATTCTTGAAGTTTATTGCACACCAAGGTAGAGCCCGGGGGTTCTCACTGGGTGACCACAGTCCTGGCCTGCCACATCTTTCATAGACGGCACCTTAATGCTCACCAATGCCAACATCAAGGTGGTATATTACCAAAGCTATCAATAGCAACAAGTAATAGCATTAAACCCCACTCTGCTAAAGCTCCAAAAAATCACCACCACTGATATTATTATTATTGTTATTATTATTATTAATAATAATAATAATAATAATATTAAACAGGATTTATTTAGCGCCAACATATTATGCAGCGCTGTACATTAAATAGGGAAATGATGTTAGGTGCTTAAAACAGTAAAATTTTGACTTTGGAATCTTGATTTCTTGATTTTATTCAGAAAGTTTGAGTTGGAATTGGTAATTTTTTATTGATTTTTACTACAGCTACCAATGACAGGTAGGGTACGGCTCATCCAGCCTGGCCACAGGACAATGACAGCTGTCACCGTCTGGCAGCCTACTATGTCAATGACAGGTAAAGTAATGTCTGATCGGAACTTGTGATCTAGAATCGTGATCTAAGGTGGGAGTAGCTCTGATCTGACTTGGAATCGACTGATAGGAACTATCCGCTTGGACTATTGTGTAAATGGGGACACCCTGAACTATGCAGAATATACTACTACCGGCACCAGGAAAGCTGCACAGATCCACTTCCCTTGTAATGTGTACCTGAGCACAGCACTATCCTGTACATGCAGGGCCTATAGGGGTATTTGTGTGGGAATGTAGTACAAAGATGTATTGTGTATGTTTTTTTTTTTTTCGCATTGCTCCTAGATTGTAAGCTTTTTGGGCCAGGTCCTCTCCTCCTCCTGTCTGTATCTATCTGTCATTTGCAACTCCTATTTAATGTACAGCGCTTCCTAATATGTTGGCACTAAATAAATACTGTTTCATATTAATATTATTTCAATTTAAATAAAATTTATTGCAGCACATTCCTGAAAACAGTGCAGGGCTGATACATGGACTGCTATGGAGCATTCAGCAGACTGATCACATGAATACAATCTCCTAGATTGTAAGCTCTTCGGGGCAGGGCCCTCTCCTCCTCCTGTATCACTGTCTGTATTCGTCTGTCATATGCAACCCCTATTTAATGTACAGCGCTGCATAATATGTTGGAGCTATATAAATCCTGTGTATTAATAGTAATAATACTCTGCGTAATATGTTGGCCCTATATAAACACTGTTTAATAATAATAATAATAATAATAATAATAATAATGAATGGACCCCATGACGCAGCACACGGCACATATGTGTGAATGAGCCCTAACTATACATCAATCAAATGAATAATACACCCACAAGTGAATGTTTTATCATGATTCTGTGCCTTAATGACACACAAGGGGATAAATCATTGCATAGTATAACACTATAGCACACTTTATAAAGCAGTGAATCTGACATTCACCAGACATTCTCTGATCTCGTTTTCAATGGCAGTGATTGATTCCCAACCAGAGAATGTTTGGTGAATGTCAGATTCACTGCTTTATAGACCCCTTTGAGAGTTCTATAGGGATGTGTAGGTCAGACTACAATAGGGATGACAGAAGAGCACACAAGGATTTGGCTCATTTGCTCCCTAAGATATTATCACAGGTCTGCCCCTGAAGATTCAGCATGCACCCAGTGAAGCCAGAGGGTCGTTATGACAACCAGACTCCAATCTCCTCATACAAAAGTAACTAGGGGAAAGGTAACCAGCTGGAGGTACATGGCAAGAGGGAGGAGCAACATAGGAACGGAGCCAATGAGAACACGGAGGCGGGGCGAATAAGTAGAGACGAATTGGAGGCGGGAAACAATGATATAGGGGAGTGGCTCAACGCAAAGTATATGAAATTGGGCGGGGCTATGAGTCTTGTCTTGGGAAAAGCTATAGAGTTGCGCTGTGTGTGGGAGGAGCGGTGTTGATGCTGGAGGCGGGGTGATGTCTTGTGGGCGTGGTTGGGCGGACCTTGGTAATGATAATGACAGTGAGGCTGTGAAGGAGAACAGGCCGAGAGAGGAGTGACCTTATCCGGTGACAGCTGCGCCCGACTTCTACATGGCTCTGCTCCGAGGTGAGACCGGCAATACCCGGAGAGGGGCTGCTTCCTGTTACCCCGGGGGGTGTTTATGTCCCCATAATATAACTTTCTGAATGTTAGAACTTTTAGCTATACCATGGTGCGGGCTCACACCTGAATTGTGAACCTATTCCTGATGGGGGCACCACTGTGCTGGACGTTACCACAATAGCCTCTTTTGTTGGTAACCTGACCCCCCCCCCCACGTTAGTAGTGGCGCGTGCCCCCCTCTTGCTTTTACTGTGTCTCCCCCTGCTGGCCGTGCCCTCTGCCACTCTATGGTAGGTGATCACGTGACCTGTAGTTGACCTCCTAGCCTAAGCAGCTTTTGTTTTCCCTATAAGGAAGCAAAACCCACCAGGTCAGTAGGAGGTCATCTGCAGGTCAGTGTCACCTTCATGAATCCTGAACTAAACTGTTACCACAAAGTGCCCAATACCCCTTGTCACCCACACTTCTGGGGGTTATAGATTCCTACACTCTGCACACATTCACCTTCCCAACCCGTGCAAACTGAAACCCACAATTTGTCCATTATATCCAATCACATTGCAGCTGCCGGTAGATCTAAAGGAGATGTGTACAATCACATACTTTCATCTTAGAGACGATTGTACAATTAGATTGTAATGTGTGTGTGCCAACCGTCCAGCATTGATAGCTGGGTGAGCCCCTCCATAGATCTTCTACACACTCAGGAAGTATCAGTGGCACCCAATCAGGTAAAACCCATCTCACTCCAAAACCTAAACCCATCTAAAATGTCACCTGGACAGGAAGTGAGTGTAAATCTCTGTATGTGGCCAGCAGGTGATTTCTCCTCACTTCCTATTCTACTAGACAACCATCTGAAGATTTTTCCTTACTTCCTGTTCCATGTGAATGAGCCAAAATCTGTGAAATAGGGACAAAGGCGGCCATGCAGACTGAGGATCTGACCCTTCCCTGCTGGGGTTTACAGTTCAGATTATTCTTACAATTGATTTATTAGAATAAGGGAAATTGGTTGGAGCAGAGACCCCGGGCTGCCTGTGGTGTCCCCATGTACAGAATGCAATGTTTAGTTGCTGGCAGGAGGAGAGTGACAACCTTTGGTCTGTCAGGCTGTGTTATCTGTCCCTGTACATGGATGACGCATGTGATTGCACATTGCACAGCTCCTTGCAGAACGCATGGGGGGGGGGGGAGGAGGTGTATCCCAGAATCCCAGTGACCCCCCCGGGTTTCCCTGATATCTTTTACACAGCGGGGACACGTTCTCTCCAATTAAAGCACAGACAGCAACTCAAATCTAATTCTCCCCCTACTTTGGATGAATTTGGGAAGAGGACGAGCCCCTCTTAGGTCCTTATTCCTGTATGTGTCCCCACAGGGGAGAGTTCACCTCACTTCCTGTTTATGTCTTCGAGACAGGAAGTGTCCCTATAACAAACAGCATATTATCAACGCAGTGTGGGGTTTCTCCCCAAATAAAGGAATCCGGGGACGCTCGTTACTGCCCTCTCATAGTGACTCGTGCTTCAGGATTTTATATCACCAACCTTGAACAAGAATACAGATAAGGACTCTCCTGTGACTTTCCTGAGTCAGGGACTGTGTATGGAGGCCGGAGGGGAGAGGGGTTCTCCCATCATGCAGAGCTGTCCCCTGCAGTACTCCTGAGATATCCTCAGTCTTTTTGATTGAATAATGCTGGCTGTGAGTGCTGGGCTCCAATGGGGCACAATAGTCACCTGCAATGTCAGTGAATTCCTGCAGGGAGCAGCACTGACATCAGTGCCACTTGCTGAAATATCAGAGGACCGTGCAATGGCAGGGGGTAAAGACTGTGCATGTGTGTGTATACACAGATTATTTATTATATATTTATATTGTTGGCAGGCTGGGGGTAGGGGGTGGTTTGTGGGTTGAGCCCATAGTTTGGCTTCATATGAAAGCTTTTTTCTTCTAAAAACCCAGAAATATTGAAATCAGGGGAATGCCAGTTCTCTAACATTTTTGTAGGTAATAGGTAGTGATGGCAGCCCCCATATGTTTCTTTTATGGAAATGAAGAGGGGAAGTAACACCATCTGCATGGGATTTGTGTGTTCTTCCTAGTGGGTTGTGGACACTTCATTTGGGTTGGGCACATTAGTGATAAATACAGTACAGGTAGTCCCCAGGTTACATACGAAATAGGGACTGAAGTTTGTTCTTAAGTTGAATTTGTATGTAAGTCGGAACATGTACATTATTTTAATAAATCCAATTAGGACAGATGTTTGTCTCAACATATTATTAGGCAGTGTGGTGTCAGTTACTGTATAAAACCCTCACAAACAAATAGTTAATCACAAACAAAGCAAAAAAAAAAAAAAACTTTATGGAGCCTAGACATTCATTACTTCTGGAGCAAGCTGTGATATGCAAAAAGAAACAACTGCAGAGTTTGTCTTGGTCATTAAATAGTTACAAGAGCTTGCAGAAGTCTCAGTTGTGTTTAGCAAAGGATTTCTTCTGCAAGTCATATAAACAGCTCCCCTGCAAGCCTCCGTCCTGCACACAGCAAGCAGGGAAGCCTGTTCGTATCTAGGAGTCGTCCGTATGTCAGATGTTTTTAACCCGAGGACTACCTGTTCATCAAACTCAGGTGCAGTAAGGTGGGAGATTCCTAATCTGACACACACATCACTATTTGACTGTACAGACTTCTTGAGGTTTAGCAGCAACTCCTTAGTGTGAGGTCCAACCTAAACCCTCCATTTACATTCTGGATCCATGTACGTTGACCCTCTGCTCTACAAAATAGTTGGACGGTCAGATTTTGGATGATTAGTTTAGTGTTCCATAACACTTTTTTTTTTATTTCAGGTGTTTTTGTTGTTGCTGCTAAGAGAACCCCGTTTGGCACCTTTGGGGGAGTTCTGAAGGATCACACCGCCACAGACTTGGGAGAGATAGCGGCCAGAGCCGCCCTTGCTGCAGGCAATGTGCCCCCTGATGCCGTGGATAGTGTGATATTCGGAAATGTCGCTCAGGTATGAACTTTTCCCAAGTAAAGCCAACTGTCCCTGCTAACTACATTCTCACAATTCATGGGCTGATTGTCTTTGTACTCTTCTAATATCTTATGTTGTTTTCATCTAGTGACATGACTATGGACTTTGTACAGCACTGTGTAATATGTCAGCGCTAAATAAATACTCCATTACTTTATATTGTGAATAATACATGGAGACATCTCTGTCTTAATCAAAAAGTCTGCTAAATCTTCCTGATCATTTCTTCTATCTATTGAGAACTTTATTGGAGGATAACCCAGTTCTTCTTTTAGGTCACAACTCTGGCTTCAAATCCAATTTTTAAATACTTGTTTTTTTTCTGCTATCAGAAAGCCCACGCTGACTCCTGTCCACTGCCATCATAGCCTATGATTGGTATGTGAGCATCAGAACTGGACCATGGAGCAATGGTCTGGTTTAATTAATCTTATTGTGTTTATAATGGCAGCAGATTGCACTATAAGAAGAGCCAGTGAAGGTAGATGTGCCCCTAATGTTTTGGTGCCAGATACCACTGGACACCTTCAGAGGTCCTGTGGAGTGGAGTATGCTGTGATGGGTCAGATCATCTCACCTTAGGGACCTACACAACATTAGGCTTTATTATTATGGCAAAAAGTGTTTATACATAATGGTTCTAATATTAATAAAGCTGACGATAGACTATCAAGTTAGAACCTGAGTGAACCAGCAAACTTGGAATGGATTGAAAACATTTGCCAACTAATAGCAAATTATTTTTAAGAAATCTATTTCAAGTTCATCTATATAAATCCTGTTTAATAATATAATCTTCTCCAGTCTTGGAGATCTTTAATAAATCAGGCCCAGTGTATGTGTATTTTAAGAAAAAAGACCAAATGTTCGGTGATGATTCTCTGTCAGAGGTTAGTAAGGAAGGTATTGCTTTACTTCCTAAGCTAATACATTAGTCACTGGTCTCAGGTCATCAGGTGTTGCTTATAAAAGCGAGTTTTTGGAGTATTATTGTTCTTTTCATGTGTTTACATATTCTATAGTAGTTCTACTGATCCTTTTACTCTTGTGTGATAAATGTGTATGGAATACTTTATGGATTTTAGTTGTACAGGTGTATAACTGGCTGTTTACTGAAAGCCTACCATTAACATATTTTTGTATTTATTATTCCAGACTGCCACCGATGCCATTTACCTCTCCAGGCATGTAGGTCTCCGGGTCGGCATCCCCATTCCTGTTCCAGCTCTCACGGTCAACAGACTGTGCGGTTCTGGCTTTCAGTCCGTTGTCAATGGGTGCCAGGTAATTGGTGTTTATAGCTTATAACTGCTTGCCTAAAGTATACCCAGCAAACTGAATGAACTCACGTACACCTGTTCGGGAGTTATAATCTCGCAGCCAATGAAAATGGCTGAAGATCGCAAGAGAAGGAAGAAGATGGCAGCGCCCTTGAATAAAACGGAGACAGGTGACAAGGTTTAGTCTGTGATGAACTTGAAACCTACATACATAAATTCAATTCTGCACAGCATTTTCATGCAAACTTTTTCAAACTGCTTTAAAATTTGCTGTTAAAGAGGAACTAAACTTCTGCCATCTCATTCATGCTGAGAGTAAACACTAAGTTGTGCATGCAATGTAAGGAAATATGCGAGCCAGCAGGTAAGTTTGTGTTATTGAACAAGAGAGATCACATTGCATGTCTCCTATGCAGCTGTCTGTTCACAATGTTTTCTATTTTTGTGTTAACTGATCTGGCCACACATAAACAATGAGAACTTCTGGCTTGTGTCCATTGGACTAAGCTGAACTCAGAATCACTTGTGGAACAAAGCAAGAGTTTGACTTTTCCACTTAGATCTGCTATAGAACATGTGCCTGTGGCAGTTCCTTGTCAATTGCAAACACCGTGACTGTGTTCTGACTCAAATATTTGCACATGATATGTTTGTGGAGGTAATCACATTGATCTGTCACATGTGATTTTCCAAATCCAGAAAAAGAAGAGGGTTCAAATCCACCCTATGGCTATTAGTCCATAAGCCAACCCCATGGTAACATAGATTGTAGAAATAGATAGACAGAGGGTTTTTTTGGCAAAATATTTGATTCGTATTTACTTCAGATTATAATAATAACAATTACAAAGATGAACACATATCATTATAGCTATTTTGTGAGGATTTCAACAATTTTTTTGCTAAATTCAAGATTGTTTGATGGTGTACAGGAACACCCATATGTGAAGTATTTTTTTTTTTTTTAGTCTTATTAATGTGATCACATAGAGTAGCTTTGTCTCCAATTCTGATGCATTTTGCCGATTGGTTTCTTAATTGCTACTTTACCAACTTTTTTCAAAGCTAAATAAATAGTTTTATGGTTTGAGATTTGACTTTGAAGTACAGCATTAGTACAACTGTGCAAGAGAACCGTCTTGTAAGAATAAATGACAATATTCCTTTTTTTTTCTTAGGAAATTGCCCTGCGAGAGTCAGAGATCGTCTTGTGCGGTGGCTCGGAGAGCATGAGTCAGTCTCCTTATGCTGTTCGAAATATTCGATTTGGAACCAAGCTGGGAGTAGATCTTAAGGTACTGACATTATCTGTCTTTTTCCTCTGTACATTTTAAATATGTTTAGTGCAGCAAGTGAAATCATGATCTGAGGTGTGGTGGGACGAATCCTCAAGTTGTACAAAATCCAGAAACAAAAAGATATCCTACAATTAAGACATCAACAAAGGCTAAAATAAATAACTTTAATCCAATAGAAAACTTGTGGGGTGACATTAAAAATGCTGTTTCCCAGGATGGAATGTATCCAGTCTTTCTACACTAAAATACACATATGTGCAGCCGTTTCCAGAAACGGTAGTTGTACAACTTTTCAGTGATTCAAAGGAAAGAAAAATCTTGAACATGTTTACAGTAAATGTTTGTAAAGAAGAGTGCAGACACTGCTATTTTTTTGAACAGCCTAATATTCACTTCTCCCCACTTTCTGTAAATAAATAACGCCTAGCTGCGGGGGGGTGTTGTACACAACAATACCAGATCTGCCCTTGTTTTGATACTTTCTGTGTATCTGACTGTTCTATTTACCCCTAGATGGAGGATACTCTTTGGGCTGGCCTTACTGATTCCTTAATAAAGACCCCCATGGCTATCACAGCGGAGAACTTGGCTGAAAAATATGGAATCTCTAGGCAGGAATGTGACAATTTTGGCTTTCAGAGTCAGCAGAGATGGAAAGCTGGTAAGTGATTTTTTTTTTTTCTCACTTTTTTAAACACTATAGTTTTTCCCTATATGCCATACTTGGCAGCTGCATAAACATGGTATATATGTCCCACTTACATTTCTGACCTGGTAAAAAAATACTCCCCCAGCTGCTCTTTTCGCTCCTCCAATCACCTACTAATGACTTCCTCACTCTTAACCTCATCACGCACACGGATACATTCTCTAGAGCTGCCCCAACTCTCTGGATGGCCTTCCTCGTTCTTTTGGGCTTGCTCCTACTTTGTGCTCATTTAAAACCCATTTTTTTCAAGCTCTCCCACCCATCTTCTTTTCTCTTTTGAAACCATCACTATTTCCCACCACTAAGCTCTTTGGGGCAGGGTCCTCTCCTCCTGTATCACTGTCTGTATTTGTCTGTCATTTGCAACCCAACTTTAATGTACAGCGCTGTGTAATATGTTGGTGCTATATATATCTTCTCTAATAATATTATATGCATGTTATGTATGGGGGTGAAGGGAAGGATGAAGGAGCTAAGCCAGCTCAGACAGTAAGTGGGCATTTGCTCAAGAAGAGGGTACCATGAGATGGGCAGCTGTGCTAGGGAAATGACTTGTCTTGGAGTAGAAAACTTTATATCAATCTCCAGCGTTACATACAAGTGAAAAAAGTGTAATAAAAGTAAGAAAAACCCTTTTATTCCTTCAAAATAATTGGATTTTCAGTGCGTTTTAGCTGCTATTTTTTTTTTGTCCAGACAGTGATATGATCTCTTTTTAAATGTTACTTTTAAATCCAAGCAGTAGAAGTACCTTAATTTACCATAGTGGCCATATTGTCAGTCTACAGCAGGCATGAGCAAACTACAGCCCACGGGCCATGTTTGGCCTGTTAGGCTTTTTAATCCGGCCCATCAAATATTGGTACATAGTTGTCCACTGGCAAAAAAAGGGTGACCAACAACACTGTTTCCACTGAAATTGAATGTTAAGTATACTCTACTTTTAGGTAATGGCATTTACACATAATTTATATCAGTTCTTACAAACATTCTCCATCTATTTCATACTGTTCTGGCCCCTCTGTCAAATTTTAACTCATTGTGGCCCCTGAGCCAAAGGGTTTGGCAACCCCAGGTCTACAGGAACAGTACAGGAACATTCAGATTTTCATGTAGGGTCTGCCCAGCGAGAGTTGGCTCAACAGTCTTTAGCTTCTCTTTTCACTGTTCAGTAAACAGATGATATCAGTGTAAGGCAGAAAGGAACACATAAACTGAATTTGCCTTAGTTCAGGCTTTTTAAAGTGTATGTTTGACCTGCAATAGATTTCTTCTTACCAGGCATGCTTAAGCACGGTTTCTACCTGCATATTAATGAATGGGGAGCTACGGATGCTTCTGACCCACGAAATATGCAGACACCACTATGAGCTAAAATAAATATTTGCACCTAGGGTAATTCTTAAAATACATATTTTTGCAATATTATGGAATTTACCCTTTTGGAATGTCTTCACTTCATCTGGGAAGGCTTTTTACAGATGTTGGGTGGCTGGGTACTGATGTTAAATAAAAAGACTTGGCTTGTAGTTGGCATTCCGATTCAATCAAAGGTTTTTAGAAGGGTGAATGACAAGGCCCTGTGACTGTCAACTGAGCTCTTTGACACCAAACTTGTCAAACAATGTCAATATGAAGCTGGTCTTTGGCACAAGGGTGCAGTCATGCTAGAAATATATAGTGCCTTCCTCATATGGTTACCACAAGGTTGGAAGTGCACAATTGTCCAAAGTTTGTGCTTGTTGTAGCATCAGCAGAACCCTTCAATAGAACCCTCGTAAATGTTATTACATTCAAGAGGGTGCCTGTGTTACCTTTTGGGCATGTAGTAGATTTATTTGCTGTCCACAAACTTTGTGGGGCTATCGGTTAGAATCAATTTTTAATGTGTTTTCTTATGGAAAGTAACTTCTTTATCTGTTTATCTGTTCAGCTCAGGATGCCGGATATTTTACTGCTGAAATGGCCCCAATTGAATTAAAAACAAGGAAGGGACCTGTAAAAATGGAGCAGGATGAGCACCCAAGACCCCAGACCACCTTGGAGCAGATGGCCAAACTGCCTTCAGTATTTAAAAAGGATGGAGTAGTGACTGCTGGAAACGCCTCGGTAAGAATAGCATTGGGCGTAATGTGAAAAACTACTACAGTCATATGGCAGCTTCAAACAAAAACAAATTATAAAACACAGTGATGCGCTCTTTGCTTTGGCAGAATAAACATTCTGAAGCACAGAAAAATTAAATGGTTGTTCTCTGTTAACATGAGCCCCACTGAGGTTTTCTTTTAAGGAGCAGAAAATACTACGTGATTGGAGGGGAGACCGGTCATACAACCTGTCAGCTACTCTCCTCCAATCATGCAGCCTTTTCTGCTACATCAAGCATAAATAAATAAAAAAAACTTGCAGTACAAAAAATGACAATTGTAGTTTTACCTGAATATTATTAATAATATTAATAATAATAATATTATTATTAATATTATTAAACAAGATTTATATAGTGCCAACATATTATGCTGCGCTGTAGATTAAATAGTGGTTGCAAATGACAGACAGAATACAGACAGTGACACAGGAGGAGGGGACTCTGCCCAAAAGAGCTTACAATCTAGTAGGTGGGGGAATTAACACACAATAGGGTGGGAGATATGTAGTTGTCGGAAGTAGTGACATTTTCAAGAGACAGAAGAAGATGGGTAGGCAAGTTTGAAATAATGGGTTTTGAGAGCTCTTTTAAATGAGCAGAAAGTAGGAGCAAGCCGAATAGGATGAGGAAGACCATTCCAGAGAGTTGGGGCAGCTCTAGAGAAGTCTTGGAGCCGTGCGTGTGATGAGGTTATGAGTGGGGAAGTCATTAGTAGATCATCGGAGGAGGGGAGAGACCGGCTGGGGTATTTTTTTTTTTTTTTTTACCAGGTCAGAAATGTAAGTAAGACAAGAGCTGTGGAGGGATTTGAAGGAAAAGCACAGGAGCTTGAATTGGATTCTAAGGTGAAATTGAAGCCAATGGGGAGAACTACAAAGAGGAGCGGTGGGAAGGATGGATGAGTCTGACGGCAGTGTTCATATTAGATTGTGAAGGAGAGAGTCGGGTTAGTGGAATACCAGAGAGGAGGAGGTTACAGTAGTCCAGACGAGAGATGATAAGAGCGTGTACAAGGAGTTTGGTGGTCTCAGGGGACAGGTAGGGGCGGCTTTTGGAGATGTTGAGCAGGTGAAAGTGACAGGACCTGGAAGTGTTCTGAATTTGGGGGGTAAATGGGAGGTCAGAATCAAAGGTGACACCAAGACAACGTGCCTGAGGGGAGGGCCGAATAACAGTGTTGTTAACAATTAGGAATATGTCAGGGGGAGATTTGGAATTTGAGGGGGGGATGATGATGAGTTCTGTTTTATCCAGGTTGAGTTTCAGGAATCGGTCAGACATCCATGATGAGATGGCCGACAGGCAGCATGAGACCTTATCCAGGACTGAGGGAGACAGGTCAGGGGTGGACAGATAGATTTGAGTGTCATCAGCATACAGATAGTACTGTAAGCCAAAGGAGGATATGAGACGACCGAAAGAGGAGGTGTACAGAGAAAAGAGAACCGGTCCAAGGACTGACCCTTGGGGAACACCAACAGGGGAGGAGAGTGGGCGAAGAGGAGTTACCATTGAAAGAAACTTGAAAGGAGCAGACACTGAGAACCTCCCAGCACCAGAGGAGAATGTTAGATGGATGGGGCTGAATTTGAGTTTTAATCACCATTAGTAGGTAGAAGCGTTCTCTGTTTCAGGGGTCCTGGAACTGTCCCTAAATATGGTATGTGCTGTTACTTGTAGTGATTTAAAAAAGCTAGAGGTGGTGGAACACAAAATAAAATCATTTGTATAACTTGCATTGGTCTTTGTTCCAGGGGATCAGCGATGGTGCTGGAGTCCTCATCTTAGCCAGCGAAGAAGCCGTTGTAAAGCACAAGCTTACCCCACTCGCCAGGATTGTGGCCTATCATGTATCTGGATGTGAACCCAAGATTATGGGAATCGGTAAGAAACCTCAAATGCATTTCCTGCCTTCCTGCCTTCCTTTTCAACTTCCCACAAAAGATTATAATTCCTACTGTTCCCATCAACCTTTTTTCCTCTTTCTTTGTTACTGGAGTTGTATTTTGGATGGAGTGTCCTTTTGGTTTGTGCCCCTTTTACCTTGGGGCAGCACAGTGGCTCAGAGGTTAGCACTCTGGCCTTTGCAGCGCTAGGTCCCAGGTTCGAATCTCAGCTAGGACACTATCTGCATGGAGTTTGCAGGTTCTCCCTGTGTTTGTGTGGGTTTTCCTCCGGGTACTCCAGTTTCCTCCCACATCCCAAAAACATGCAGTTAGGTAAATTGGCTACCCCCAAAATATACCTTAAAGACATATGACTGAGGTAGGGACGTTAGAATGTGAGCCCTTTTGAGGGACAGCTACTGACATAACTATGGACTTTGTACAGTGCTGCGTAATATGAAGGCGCTATATAAATACTGTACAATAATAATTTTTTTTGCAACATCAAGTCTGTTAGCAATTCTTTAATTTGTCTTAAACTGAAGAAAAAATGTTTAAAAAAAAAAGTTATACATACTAGTTTTTCAGATACCCATTAAGTTAATTACACTTGCAAAAAAACTCATGTCTGCTGGGATATGGAGGCATGGGATATTCTGGGAGAGCTGATCTTCTGGATATTCTGCACCCTCCCACTGAGCAACTTTAAAAAGGGGCAAACTGTGATGGGTCTTGCAGCGTGTTCCCAGTGTGCTGCGATTAGTATTCCTCAACAGTGGTCCATGAAAGGGCATACAGTAAATGGTCATCTATGTTATGGAAGCCCAAAACTTGTTAATTCATTGCCATGCTTATCCCTGTCCTTTCTAAAGCACCTACAGTGGGCATGGAAGAGTCAAAAATGGAGAATGGAGTATTTGGGGAAAAATTGCATTTGCTTTTAGATCATGTGGATGGCTGGCTGTGTTATTTACCTGGCAAAGATATGGCAGTAGGATGTACTATTCAAATGCTATGCAGTGTGATGTAAAGGATCTGCTGCTAAAGACTAAGTCAGGTACCACAGAACACTTTTGGAGGTCTTATAGCCAATATCTGTAAAGCCAATGTCCTAACAGTTCTGTGCTGCCCCAGGGACACGAAAGGGTCCTACACATATTTAGGTAGGTGATATCATGGGCCTAATCTATTAAAGCTCTCCAAGGCTGGGGAGGATACACTTTCATTGGTGAACCTTGGTGATCCAGCAAACCTGGAATGGATTTCTTAAAGTCATTTGCTGTTTGTTAGCAAATAGACCAGATCCATTCCAGGGGTTTTGGATCACCCAGGTTCACTGATGAAAGTGTATCCTCAATGTTTTGACATATCCTGTTTATCATATTTGTTTTTGAGTTTATATACACTTTAGGTACTTTTTATTGTATAGTTGGACGCCGAGTTTGCAATAGTACCATATACAATGGAAAGGAGGAGCTTTCTGTACAATCTTTACCATCTGTATATAATTTTGTACATTCTCTGAGAACATAGGCCCTGTTGTCCAGCATTGCATCCCACACATAAAGAAATGTCTGATATTCTACACCCCTCGGCAGTGAGAATGTGAATATGTCACCCAGTGATTTATACTATATGTTGGAGATTGAATAAGCTGATGGGATGGAATAATATAACACTGAAGAAAATGAAGTTGCTTTCTGTATTTGTGCACAGTTTGAAACCTTTTCAGTGACTGATTACCTTTTTTACTTTAAAGGTAAATCTGAAAATGTAAACAATGAGATAGCTGTAAGGAGAATATTGATACCAATTAGTTTTTACAAATCACAGCTGCTTTGTTTGCTGGATTTATTAGTACTTCACTGAATGCTTTACTGGAAAAAAAAAGTATTTTATGTAAAAATCACACAGTACCAGAATTTGTGACTCTGAAAAGCCTCTGATTCCCTCTGATTCTGAGCATATAATTACTCCTGATAACTAAAGGTAAGCCATGCCCCTGTAGCAGATTCCTACCACCCACTGCCACTGTTATTGATTTTTTTGGGGGGGGCGCGTTCATTAGACAATACAATAAGGGTTGTGTTTGACTTGGCTGTTGATGGGGCTTATTGCCAAAAGTTGGAAAGTGGGGGTGTGCTCTGGATCAGGGGGGTGCCCATTAGAGGGTTTATATGATATTTTGTAATTATTTTTATTGAGTTTACAAGATAAAAAAACAACATGCATATAATCAAGGCACGTGCAATACAATAATATAAACAACCAATATCAATATTCCAACCAAAGCACTTAAGATCATGTAATCTAGAAAATATGTGTGGAAGAACTACACATAATGATCAATTTGAACAAATAAAAATGCAAGGTCTTACCAGAATCTCTCAGTAGTGGACCTTGGGGTCCAAGATGTAATATAAAAGAGGGTTTATATGTTATGACAGCATACCAGACATGCTCCTGCCTCATATGAATCCGCTGACAGTTTTATCATCACTTCCTTTATCAAGAGACCCAAAAGAAGAGACGAAATCTGTAAAGTGAGGATTTTCCCTCCATAGACTGTTGTTATCACAACAATTTTTGCAAAGTAACTACATTTTGGATATGCCATAATTTTGGTTCTAGTGGCAATGGTCTTTACCTTTTCCCGGTTTACACGTATGTCATTTTATTTACAGGCCCTGTTCCTGCCATTACTGAAGCTCTAAAGAAAGCTGGCCTGGCTCTAAAGGACATTGATCTTGTGGAGGTAAACAGCCTTTTATTCAAGTGGGACTATGGGCTAAAGCAGAAATTACTTGTATATTGCTTTTTTCCACTAGCATATACACACAGCACATTTTATTTTTCTTGCCTCCTGCTTTTTTTCTTTTGTTCTTCCCTTCCCTTCTGTAACCTAGTTGATCCTGCCAATGGATCAATGATTTTCTGTATCTATCTACAGGTAGACAGTGCTGTTCGTTCAGCAGTGAAATTGCACATCTGTGTTACTCCACATACTGCTTGTTTTAGATTAGCTTTAGTTTATTTGTTGCCCGATTAAATTTCTTTTCCAGCTAATACCTTTCAAACCGTATCTGTAGCAGGTTTTTAATGGATGGAGGAATTCTATCCACCACGTTTTGCTGAAGCTTACACAGAGCACTCTTCATACTATGGCCCTGTAGCTGTAAATCACTTTGGAGCAACATACATTTCAAGTCTTCTCTCTACACCATGAACTGTAATGTGCATACAGCAGTGAAAAGTCCCAGTGCTTCATCAGTGGTGCATCGCATAAAGTGCTCAGACACCACTCTCCAACATGCTTTGTATCCTTCCCACTACCTGTTAAATATTCCTTGCTCCTTCTTTCTATACTCCTGATTTTCCAGCAATCCTTTCTAAACCCCCACACTACTGTAGTCATTTAATTAAACTTCACTTCTGTAAAAACTCACCCAGTCCAGTGCAGCTAACATCCTGTTCTGCTATGACCACCAGCTTGCTTATCTCCCACCTGGCTTTTTTTTTTTAAGTTTATCTAACCAGTGTGGCCTGTTCTGCATTCTGTACATGAAGCCCTCCCTCCAGTTAGATCCCTCTGATCACCAGGTCTCACTTTTTAGAAAAGGAAAGATTTTCTCCCTCATAGTTAAGGCTTTACATTTGCTGTATATCCAACCATTGAATGGTATAAAGTCATTGTGATTGATAAAAATCTTTCTCATTAATTATTTCTTCAGGTGAATGAGGCTTTTGCTGCTCAGTACTTGTCCGTGGAAAAAGCTCTAGGCCTAGATCCAGCAAAGACCAATGTGAATGGAGGAGCCATTGCTTTAGGTCACCCTCTTGCTGCATCTGGATCACGAATCACAGCACATCTTACTCATGAACTGAGGTATGTCATAATGAATAAACTACACTTTCAGCATCTTGTGGCTCTATTATTACATGTGTACATCATGAGATGAGAGATACTCACAGTTGTGCAGGAATCCACTGGTGAACACAGGGGATGCTCTGATAGCTCCATGGGATCTGTACATTTTTTTTGTTCCCTTAAACATTAATCTTGCTGTTCAGCATTGCGATGGAGGGCATTGTCAATGCTCTGGATTGTCCCAGGTTTGCGTGGAATGCCACTGTGGCAAAACATCTGCAGATGCATTGTGGCAGCCCAGGTTCTAAGGAGCTGGGACATTGCAGAATGTGATCCTTACAATGTTCAAGGCTAGGAAGTCCACTTTCAGCAAGGTCTGTCATCGGAGGTGAAAGGCATACATCAATGTTAGTCTAGGATCTACACTGGGAATTTCTGTGTGGAACTACCAATAGGCAAGAAAGAGGTCATGGGCCTCAAAACCATTTATTTTTATGCAAGACCAGAAAGTGTACTTTGCAAGAGAAAGCCACCAGTGCAACAAATAAGTCAACTTTGTGTGAAAGTAAAAACCAGAATGTCTCTAATGGGTTCAAAGAAAGGCATCCCCAGTAATCTTTGGTAACAATGATCCAACTTTCCAACTTTTTTTTTTTTCTCTGCACCATAACAAATCAGGCAAAAAGCAGAGACTTGAACTTTTATGTGCAGAGAGTAAGAAGTTGGTTCAGGTCCAAATTTGTGTCATTCCATACAGCCTTGGAAGGTTGTACCATTTCTAGGTGGCTCAGGCTCACAGAGTATCAAGCAGCGCCCAATTCCTGTGGTTTATATTGGGCTTACTAGCTATTGTGTTTTTTTGTTTTTTTTTTTTTTTTTTTTTTTGCCCATCCTAGAAATGGACTGCTTTTGGATGTCCCAAAGGTTTAGGACTTTCTGTGTCCTTTTGTACACTGCAAAATCCTTATCTTGGATTCCATTGAGGGACACTGATCCAATCTCTCTGTGTTTATGACCATGATCTTGGTACTACTCTACTCTAGTCAAAAAGATCATCGGTGTCAGTTAAACTGACCCAAGTGGCACAAATTGCTTCTCTTGAGGAAATTACCACTGGAAGAGCGCTGTGCTAATCATTTTTCTTTTCTTTTTCAGACGCCGTGGTGGTAAATATGCAGTAGGATCTGCCTGCATTGGAGGAGGTCAGGGTATTGCCGTCATTTTGGAGAATGTGGTTTAAGCAAAAAGTGCATAACAGAAAATTAATGTGAATTTTCAGCAAACGCACCTCTGTCAGCATCTCTGTGATACGCACACAATTATGGAATATTAGTCCCTTCTGATGGAACTTTGCATCACTCTTCTAGCACTGCATCCAACAGGAATAAATAGTGATCCTTGGGATTCTGAAAGTCTCTCTCCACCCAAAGCTGATATTCACTTCAGAATGGATGCTTGCAAGTTCTCTTTGGTTAATTTAATCTCTTGAAGACTCAGCAGTGACCTAAATTTACTACTCCAACCATAGACACTATATGTCTTGCTGCTCTTTTTTCATAAAATTTTTGTTATCAAGAGATTTTTGACTCATCCATGGAAGCCTTAAAAGTAAAATATCCAGTAGGTTAGTAACTACCAAGAACTCACCAAAAGTGACCCTTTAAAATCTTTCTCCATCTTGTAAAAAAATTTGAATTACCATGATGAATTTTAAATGGGAAGATGACCTTTTTCTCCACATTTACCAGTTTATTAATTAAACTAAGCCCTTACCACTAGCATTGGTCTATTCATTTACATGAATCTGTTGCAATGTTCCTTACCTGGATATCCTGCTAGTAACAGCACTTCCTGTTGCAGGCAGATAACATTAAATCAGTGCCTTGCAATTAGCAGCAATGTTGTCAAGCTGCCATATACACTTCAACTGGCCATACCTTCTTCGCTGGTACTTACTATCTGATGGAAATTAAAAATGGACAGAATAATGGATACGCATATTAGGCAGACAATGCTGCTAATAATTGCATGGCTGTGACTTTGTCAGCCTGCAACAAGAAGTGCTTTTATCATTCACAATAATAATATTAATAAAAGTGAACAGTGAAGCAAATTGCCAAACATACTGCAAACTAGATTTAGAATTTTGCACTGCTTTAAAGAAAACCAGTTATAAGGGGAATATGACCACTTTGATGTCAGTGCAATCGTAGCATTTTATTCTGCATATAATACTTTCCTGACAGCAGATGGGGACATTACAGAGTTTAAACATACCGGGTATTGTAACATCTGCATCGCCCATTGCTGGAGACACAACCATTCTTTTGAAATGTGTTATTAATCGTTTGCTGCAAGTTATGAAAGTCCTATACTTTGCCAACAGTGTCTAGTAACACAGCTGCCTCTTTCTGTTCCCTGGCTGAGAGTCTGGATATTTGGAAAGCAGTTGCCCTAAAATAAAGCCAAAATTATTAACTTGTTTAATGAAAAGTGTCATACCTTGGCATCACATTTATTAGGATTTTTCAGAACCTCGTTAAAGGGAATTCATCCTTTACTCTCTATCTAAAGTGGAAAAATAAGGATTTGCTAATATATAGGGAACGCCTAAAAATTATTAATTGTGCCAAGCTGTGCCCAGAATATTTAATAACTGTTGTCTTGCACTCCTGCGTTCCTGTCCTTTATTTTGTCACGGCACACCTTTGCCTTGAACATTTATATCTGTATTTGTGCATTATAATATCCAAGGCTAATTGGCTCACCACATCTGGACTGACATTGGGTTGTCACTACTGTGCTGTTGCTCTTTGTTCCCTACTATAGAAGCATAGCTTCCACAATACAGGTCCTCTTTAAATCACTTTGGTATAGGTAGGCTCAGTTGGGCTTTTATTGCCTTTATTTTTCTTATTGGGCTTTATTTTTCTGGGCTGGGTACTCTTTGAATCCTACAATTGGTGTTTAATGTTATCTCATAATCTTCAATCTTTGTTCTGGGTAAACACTGACCTTCTAAATCATTCACTGCTTCATTTTTTGCCATCCTTATCCTCTCTGAATTATCCAGCATTGTGCCATCCCAAATAAAAGGATCTTTATTCATTGTATTGCATTTTCTGTAATATAATATAAAATCCCTCCCAATGGATGGGCAGAGCTGGAAGCTGCCAAAGAATTGGTCACTGGAGTCCCTGAGAGACTCCCAGCGATCCTACTAATAAACAGTGCCTAGAAATATTAGCTGTAGTGAATGTGCCTTCTAATGTTTTGTCAGATTATTTTCATCTGCCCACTGCATGTGCCCCAAATCCTAAAGCCCCCCCTCCACATCCTTCTGATCCTCACTATTTGTTATTGCAGCCTTAAGAAAAACACTTTCCTTATTATGAAACAATTGAAAAATTAATTAAATTTTTACAGCGCCAACACATTACGCAGTGCTGTACATTAAATAGGGGTTGCAAATGACAGACAGTGACACAGGAGGAGGAGCGGACCCTGCCCCGAAGAGCTTAGTCTAGGAGATAATACAGCATATCATAGAGGTTTTACTATGTTTCCAGGATTTGTATGTCTTACAACATGTAAGATTCCTATGCAACTTGCTTGTGCATTTGTGTTGCAGAGAATGTTGGGAAATAAAGGGCTATCTCTCACAGTTTAGGTGCCTTTTTTTGTAGGAAAATAGTGAAAAGTAGTCATTTGAAAAAAATCAAGTTTGTGTGTCTTATGTTTTAAGTGTAACCATATGAAAATAAAATATATTATACATTTGATGTAGTCTGCCACTAATTCTATCGGTAACATCTGTATATCCGACAGCTTTCTATTTATTTTACCAGGACGATGATACTAAGCCTCCCTGCTTCACAATACTATAGGCAAGGAAACAATCCCAACTGTGATCCTGATTTATTTAAACTCTTCGAAGCTGGAGAAGATACACTTTTATCAGTGAAGCTGGGAGATCCAGCAAACTTAGAATGGATTTCCTAAAAGTCATTAGCTATTTGTTAGCAAATGTTTTCAATCCTGGACCAGATCTGTTCTGTGTTTGCTGGATCACCCAGCTTCACTGATGAAAATGTATCCTCTCCAGCCTTGGAGAGCTTTAATAAATCCGACCCTGTGTGTGACTATATGTCAATAAACAAATCATGTCAATATAAGACACTTTATTCAGCAGTGTTGTCACACTTTAAACTGGGCAGATTTATTTTAGATAATTTTAGGTAGCAACACATTAAAGCCCAGCTACTGCCATGCCATTGTCTGCATATAAATCTTTTTTTAACTACTTTTTATACTTCATACCAAATTCTATTACATGTATTCTCAACATACATTTATCAAAATACAGTATTTGTAACCTTTTGAAGTGTTTTAAGTTGATCTTGAATTTTGATGTGCTGTCTATGCATCCCTTACGCCTGGGTTCACCAAACAAGCATTTTAGACCAGTCCTTCCTAACACTCTGAGGGCTCTTACCTGTATTTGGTGATACTGGGCCTGATTTATTAAAGCTCTCCAAGGCTGGAGAAGATACACTTTCATCAATGAAGCTGGGTGACCTAGGCAAACCTGGAATGGATCTGGTCCAGGATTTAAACAAATTGCTAGCAAATAGCAAATGATTTTAAGAAATCCATTCCAGGTTTATGGGATCACCCAGATTCACTGATGAAAGTGTATCCTCTCCAGCCTTGGAGGGCTTTCATAAATCACCCCATTGTGCCCTGTCCTGCTAGATCTTCTATTGTGACCCAGCCTGAAATGACTGTAGTTGATTTTCCTTTGTAATCTTAGGTCAGGTCTGTGATAGACAAGTCAATCTATGACTTCTATGCCCCTGATCTCTGTATGACCTAGCTGTGACTTTATGTACAGTTTGTGTTCATGTATTTACACACATTGCATCTGCAAGTAGATCTGAGCCTATTATTGAAGTGTGGATAACCGGATGTACAGTAATTCACACAATGTTTCCTAGTCATTAGATTATCAGTTTTATTAATATAAATAATCAAATCAGCAAAATATTGCTTGTTTACAGGAATTGCCATTTGGTAATCTTTCACTCAAACCATGGAGAAAATAATAATTCCAGTTTAAAACCACAATGCAAAAGTTATAGTGTCAGCACAAAATACATTAAGACATCTTTGGCTGCTGTTGTGCTAATGTTATGAAAAACTGAAAAAAAAAAGTTATGAAAAAAATCCTATATAAACAGCATTTATATATCGCCAACATATTATGCAGCGCTGTACATTAAAAAAAAAAATCCTATATAAACAGCATTTATATATCGCCAACATATTATGCAGCGCTGTACATTAAATAGGGGTTGCTAATGGCAGACAGTGACGCAGGAGAGGACCCTGCCCCATAGAGTTTACAATCCATGAGGTGGGAATTGTTTTTGTGAACCATTTCAATCTTCAACTGATGTTCCATAATAGTGAATTGGGGGTTAGATTTCAAGGATAGGAAATGAGAGCAAATCATTCCCACTAGGGACAGCATAAGGGGTGTAGGAAAGCTCAAAACATCTGAAAATTATTTTATTGCTGTCTATGCCTTCCTTTTCCAATGACAACTGCACCCCTTCCTATTCTTGAGGTCAGGGTTAAAATTTCTCAAATAGAATCACAACAAAAAAGTAATACTTTGCCAAGTTTGGATGGAGTACAGTTCCATTACATGCTGTCTGTGTAACCTAATCCATAGGGAATTATTTGCTCTACCTGCATGGGCAATAAACACTATACCTGGTGATTTGTTCGTCTGCAGTTTTGATAGTTTGATTTGTAAAAATATCCTGTCTACCTGCACACACATTTATTTCCATAATTATGGTATCACACATGGTAATATTATAAATCACCACAAGATGGCGGTGCAACCTCCAAACCATTGAAAGCGGAAACCCTTTTTGTCTGTAGTAAAGGAATAGTTGTAAAGAGGACCTGTCATTACAGCACAACAAACCCTAGTTCTCACCTTAACTTTCCATCTAACACCCAAGCAAAACCCTACCCTAGCCATTAATTTTAATTTACTCTATAGATCAACTTTTACCCTAACAATAATAGTTAACCATGTCGCAGCCACTAATCTTAACTTCAATGCATAACCTGTTAAATTGGCAGTGGCAATGGATCAGTATGATGTTATATATAAGGTGATAATGTTTGCAATGTGTGATACTGGAGGAGGAAGCAGTGCTGGATCAGTACGTTATATATAAAGTGATAGATTATATGCAAGCATAAAGAATTGAGCTGTAATGAGGTATTGCAGATTACCTTTAGTAGTATGAAAAGGAATTCCATCAGAGAATTGTGGAAGTCTTACAAATGGCAGTGTCTGGATCAGAGAGGAGGAAGCTGTACTGTCTCTGACACTGATAAATGAAGGAACAATATTTGGGCAGCACTACCGGTGTTACTTAGGCCATTTCTAAATGAGAAAAGTTTCATTATCTTACTGCTTAGCCATCTGTTCCCACCTGGAGGAACATTGCAGCCCCCATGGTGGTAGGAGGGGTACGGCTGGTACATCTGAGTCATCTCTCTGCTCCGCTGCCCCTCCATGCACACTGACGCACATTTTCCGCCCCATGCTCTGATGTTTCCCTTCCTTACAAAGCTGTGTACAGAGTTAATCTTCCAGAACTTTGGGATTCACAGATCCCCTCCTGCACCTGCTATGTCTCTGGTGTAACCATTTCAATGCCAAGAAGTTTTTCAAACCATTTCTATCATCCACGTGTGTAATAGAATCCATTTATATAAATAATGTCTTTACATCTATATATTGCTTCTCCCCCCTCCTCATGTGTGTTACTTCCCCCACTTTTTAGATTATAAGCTCTTTGGTGCAGGGTCCTCTCCTCCTCCTGTGTCACTGTCTGTATCTGCCTGTCATTTACAACCCCTATTTAATGTACAGCGCTGCATAATATGTTGGAGCTATATAAATCCTGTTTATTATTATAATTTTTTTAAATAATAATAAAAAATTTAAATATATTGAGTTCTGATGAATGTTCATTTATTGGAATAGCAGAAGCTTCTTTCATTGTGTTCTAGAACATGTGTGGTGAGCAAAACGTGGCAGATGTGCTTTCCTAGAAAATATAAAAGACAGGGAAACTTTGTGTGAATGTGGCCAGCAGTCTGCAGAGCACGTGTGTGTCTGACCTTCATCTGTGTAACAGGTGAAATGAACTCAGAAATACAAATGATTCCAGAAGTTGTCACATGTATGCCAACCTCACAGGCATTTCATTTTTATTATAAGAATGAATAATGTTATAATAACCTCTGTTTCCTGTCCTGCACTTTATCTTTCCTTATTCTTCAGGGTTGATACAAATGCTGGGTGTTATTCAACACAGAAGACTGAGGACTTTGTATCACACAGAAAAACCCTTTTTTTACACTTGTAGAAGGAAATACCACGATTAGCTGCTTATAAATGCAGGCAGCAAGGAGCAGCAATCTGCGCCATAGGTCAACTTTTTTGCATGCATTGCCCTTGCATTTACTGTGCAGTCCTTCCTTCAAAAACAACCACAGAGCCAGAAGTAACACAACCTTACCCCACCACAATGGTAATTCAAAATCGTGCACAAAATGGTTAAATAGGAGCTGTAGGGAGTATGGTTAAGCATGCAGGACAATGCTGGAGTCAACTGCAAGTCTGAAATGGGTCAAAAAGTCCTGCAAGAGAAAACCCTGAAATTAAAAAGTGAATATTCCAGCCAGGGCTGCTTTATTTAGAGGACTTAGAAGCTAAAATTTTGTTTGGTTTTTATTTTCCTGATCTCCTTTTTTATCCCCCCCCCATAATTATCCCCATAATTATTATAGTAAGCTTGATTTTCATGTATTTATTATTAATGCTGCAAAAGTTAGTGGTTGAACTTGATGGTCTTTTTTCAACCTGACTTACTATGTAACTATGTAATCATAGATCTTCTCCTTCTGCGTCACCGGCTGTATCTGTCTGTCATTTGCAACCCCTATTTAATGTACAGCGCTGTGTAATATGTTGGAGCTATATAAATACTTTTTAATAATAATATTAATAATTAGTGTGGATTGATAATAGATTTCACATATAGAACACGCAATTTCAGTTCTGTGCTTTTATTAGAAATGGCTAGCCAGGCTTAGATGTATTTGAATCCAGACTTCTAAAGTTCATACATACAAAGGGGGCGAAGTCTGCTGTCCTTTTCCAATGAAGCAAATGGTGGTGTAATAGGCCAAGCATCTGGCAGTGATATCACAACACTCCTCATGTTTGACTTCCATTACAAACACAGGAGTTCCCTGGCCCACATCCCATCCAACATCCCACATTGCACAAAGCAGATTGGATATAAGGGAATCATCCCACCTCTCAGTCTATGGAAACTTGAGCACTTGTCTCAGCTCGGCCTCAATTGCTTTAAAAGTATTTGAATAGAGCTATTTGTTGGCAGGACGAAGGCGCAATATTTGGCTCTGTTTACATGCCAGGGGACACTTTTCATCATGTCATCAGTCTTAAAGCAGAACTAAACTTTATAAACAAAAATTGCAAGCCGGCACATTCTTTTTATGCAGGCAGCAAATATTCTGAAAAAAAAGGCACCGGCCTGTTCACAAATCTGTTAAATGTAACCAAGCTCCACACACACAGCTCATTCTACAATCACAGCATATCTCTATGCCAAAAATTAATTCATTGCTGTTATTTTTTTCCACTTTTTCATAATTTCTCTTTTGTCTTCAGATCACATTTTTTGCAATACAATGTTATCAAAAGAAATGCCCTTGGAAAACAATATTCATAATACAATATAATACTTTAGGGCTGTTCAACTCCAGTCCTTGAGAACTAAGATCTGCAGAATTTGTAATTCTCAATAGACCACATAACAGATGGTTGGAGTATAACCACATATAGAGTTGGATATCTGTATTTTGCTTAATATTTAGACACAGAGCAGAAATGTAAACATTTCTCTGATCCATTGGAGGTAAA
The DNA here is from genome assembly GCF_032062135.1 of Pyxicephalus adspersus. Lineage (NCBI taxonomy): Eukaryota > Metazoa > Chordata > Amphibia > Anura > Pyxicephalidae > Pyxicephalus > Pyxicephalus adspersus. Next base: position 85,680,143 of record NC_092863.1, read on the forward strand.
GTTATGAGAGCAGAAGTAGTCAAAGTCAGATGGATACAGGTAATCCCCAAGATAAGGACATCCGACATACAGATGCCTCCTAGATACGAACAGGGCTTCCCTGCTCCTTTGTGTGCAAGATTGAGGCTTGATGGGGGTAAGGGGGCAGATTAATAACCAGGACAAACTTTGCAGTTGTTTCTTTTTGCATATGAAAGCACATCTTGCTCCAGAAGGTAATGAATGTCTAGGCTCCATAATTTTTTTTTTTTGCTTTGTAATTAACTTACAGTGAGGATTTTATACAGTAACTGAAACCTCACGGCCTAATAATATGTTGAGACAAACATCTGTCCTAATTGCATTTATAAAAATAATGTACCTGATCCGACTTACATACAAATTCAACTTAAGAACACACCTACAGTCCCTATCTCATATGTAACCCGGGGACTACCTGTATACAGTGACATGCAAAAGTATTCATCCCACTCAGTGTTTGTCCTGTTTGGCTGCATTACAAGTATTTTTCAAGGTGTTAGCACCACTTACACAACATACCTAGCACTTTGAAGGTGCTAACAATTAAGAAAAATATCAGAAATCATGACTGTGTATAGGTATTCACCTGTGCTATTTATTCACCTATTCACCAATACTTTATAGAGACACCGTTTGTTGTAACTAAAGCTGCAAGTTTCTTGGGATTTCTCTTTATTAGCTTAGGACAGACATTGGGATTTTTGCCCTTTCCCCAGGGCAAAATTGTTCCAACTTCTTCAAGTTTCATGGGCAGCATTAGTGTACAACAATGTTTACGTCATGTCATTGATTCTCAGTTGTATTAAATCACTCGTATGTAGTTTAGTATGATCAGGGTCATTGGCTTGCTGGATTATGAATTTTTAATCCAGTTTCAAATCTCAATCAATCTGTCATCAATGTTTCCTTTTACCTGGACTATTATTCCTGTTGCTGCCAATAAAAAAAACATCCCTACAGCAAAAGGCTGCCACCACCATGCTTCACTGTAGGGATGGTGTTCTCTGGGTGATGAGTTCATAGCAAACTTTTCCATGTATTTTTAATTCACATGATGACCAAATGTCTCATTTTAGTCTTATCCGGTCAGGACACATTTTTCCATGTGTTTGAGAAGTCCATCACATGCTGTTGGGCAATCTTCAAGCATGTTTTCATATAGCAAAGGCTTTCTTCAAAAAGCCCCACTCTAGGGAGTGTTTGGCTTAAATCCCATGGGCAGAAACTCCCATATGCATTATAGAATTTTGCAGCTCCTTCCGTGTTACTCTTGGTGTCTTTGCTGTCTCTGTGAGTTTTGGTGGGGTCCTTCTCTTGTCAGGTTTATAGTGGGAATTTTTTTTAAACTCTTTATTATTATTATCCAGTATTTATATAGCACCAACATATTACACAACGCTGTACAAAGTCTATAGTCATGTTACATCTATCCCTCAAATGGGCTCGCAATCTAATGTCCCTACCATCATAGACATATGTCATTACCACAGTCCAATGTCAATTTTAAAGGAAGCCAATTAACCTAACTGCATGTTTTTGGAATGTGGGAAGAAACCAGAGTACCCGGAGGAAACCCACACAAATACGGGGGGAACTTCCCGGGATTCGATCCTGGGACCTAACCTAACCTCTTGAGCCACTATGTCGCTGCTCACTGCTAGTTTGAATTATTCTTTTGCTTGTAATTACTTTTACTATGTGTCATTGGTAGTTAAGAGTTAAAGTCATATCACAGACATTTCACAATTTAAATATAAATTATTGCTCATTGATTTTCACAGAGGGGTGTAGGAATACATTTAACATTCACCCAACAATCCACTGGCTGAGCTGGTTTCTGTTCCTCTTCTCTTGTAAGCCTCATACAAGCTCACCAATCCACTGGATGATTTCTGATCCTCTTTTCTTGTTAATCAAACACAAACCCACTAATCTCCTGGTGGTTTGGTGTCTCCTGACATATAACATTACAGTTCATAAACTCTTCTTTCTGAGGCAATGTTTGAGGATTCTTGGTTATTGAGGTCATCAGAATGTATTCAGGGTGATAAGGTTAGATTCTGAAACATCAGTGACAAGGGACATGAGTACATAAGTGACAATAAATACTTTGTCAGAATTAAAGCGGAACTCTTAGTAGACTTCCCAATTCTTATATGTTGATTATTTGATGAACTTGAATACTAATAAAGTCAACATAATATCTGGTAGTTTGTTATGGTCCCAAGATAGTCATTATAGCACCCAAATGCACTAAAAAAGCATGGATTTTCTATGCTTTGCATGGTCACAAGGCTTGTTTTAATTATCAAAGAGACTATATTTGTAAAAGACATGTCTGTCTGGGGTACCGCAGATATCCCTGGTTTGAGCCAATTGTAAAGCCTTGTGCAAAATGTCTTAATCCTCCCATTCTGCTTGGGTCTGATTTAAATTGGAATCAAACTATTTATTGTCCATTAAAGGTTCCAAAATCTTTCAGCTATTTAGACAAATGGGTCTTAGTAAAACGTCACAGATTTCCCTGTGCTTAAAAAAGAATTATTGGACTGATGCAAGTACATGCTACCTATTCACACTACAAAGGAAGTTATTGGCATCCAAAGTAGGAATTTCCACTTTCAATAATTGGTGAATGGAATTGGCACAATAATCATGTCAGCTTTGTTCCAAAAGATACATCATATAAGCCACTGGATGGGAAGAAATGGATGTAGAAAATACTCTCCTGAGCCATGCTGAACAAATCCTTAACCACCCGTTCCTGCAAAACGTACAGCCCCGCTGTCATTCACTTATGCTCAGTTACAATCAGAGGTATGGTAGTAGGAGCATCAAGATCACCATCCAATCAAAGAGAAGGCAGATATAGGGGATTGCCTTTGAGAGCACTAAAACCTAAAGGAACACCCTAAGACCAAGGGAGACTTGTGCTGGGGCCACCTCTTAACTTTCAAAGTCTGTAGTTGGAAGGCACAAATGGCTAATTGACTCTGCTGACATGGCACAAATATTATTCCTTTAATTAGTCACATACACACATTCACAGGTTTGGATACAGGCAGGTGATTAAGTTAACTCTGGCCTTTGTTGAGTAGGGTAGAGTAGTATGGAAACCACAAATTTGCCATTACTTTTGTAAATCTCTTGCAAGGCTCCATACTTGGGGATTCTACTAGGAACTTCACTATATTTTGTCAATCTGCTTTGGTTGGCTGCTGATCTGATATTTTGATGAGGAAGCCCATTAGCTGGCTGAACGAGCACCCACTGCAAGCGAACAATGCTGCTGCTAATTGCAAGATGAGAATTGCAAACACCCTATGGGAAAGTACAATCACCCTGCTTATCTCAAGTGCCGTACAAGAATAGGGACAGATCCAAACTATACAGGGTAGGTGGATATTCTGTCTCTATGTACACCTCATACCGGTATTACCGTATTTTTCGGACTATAAGACGCTCCGGCCTATAAGACGCACCCAATTTTGAAGGAGAAAAACCTAGAAAAAAAAGATTCTGAACAAAATACTAAAAAATCACTCTGTGTCAATGTATCCCCTTCTAATCACTCTGACACAGAGTGATCAGAAGGGGATACATTGACACAGAGTGATTAGAAGGGGATACATTGACACAATGTATCCCCTTCTGATCACCCTGTGCCAAAAAATCATACTCACCCGATCCCGCGATCCTGTGGGCTTCTTCTTCTCCTGGCTCTCCTCCCGGCTGCAGCGCGTGTCCCCTCCTCCTCTGAGTGAGGAGAAGCCGACACGCATACCCCAGCGATCCCATAAGCAGGCTGATCCAGCCTGGTTACCGGATCGCGAGGGCACGGGTGTCGGCTTCTCCTGGCTCTCCTCCTGGCTGCAGCGCGTCTCCTCCTCTGAGAGAGGAGAAGCCGACACGCATACCCCAGCGATCCCATAAGCAGGCTGATCCAGCCTGGTTACCGGATCGCGAGGGCACGTGTGTCGGCTTCTCCTCTCTCAGAGGAGGAGCCGACATGTATACCCCCGCGATCCCATAAGCAGGCTGATCCAGCCTGGTTACCGGATCGCGAGGGCACGTGTGTCGGCTTCTCCTCTCTCAGAGGAGGAGACGCGCTGCAGCCAGGAGGAGAGCGAGGAGAAGAAGAAGCCCACAGGATCGCGGGATCGGGTGAGTATGATTTTTTTTAATTACCGTTATATTTAACATGTATTCGGTGTATAAGACGCACCCACTTTTCCCCCCCAGTTTTGGGGAAGAAAAAGTGCGTCTTATAGTCCGAAAAATACGGTATATCATTTTATCATCCCTGTGATCGCTATATTGTTAGGAAAGCTTCCACTAAACATCTGGTGAGAGGGGAAATGGCTTTATATGTTGGTATCCTCCATAACTTCTTCCAGCTGTATGTGTGCTGTGTAATGATAGTTTGTGCTTTCATGTTGGTTTTACTATGGTGTCTGCTTTTATTTTATTCCCTGTTTGTGTTGTGGTCAGGAAATAAGCTCAGTAAAAGGGATGAAACACTGTCAGTAGAACTCCATGAGCACGACATTTGTATCCGTTTATAAAACACAACAGTGAGAGTTTATTATAGATAATTTGTTATCAAACTGGATAGAAGGTTATCCAAATCAAAGAATAGAGTGACAGGTTATCTTTATGCAGCATCACCATCGGGATGGGGGGGATAAGGGATACTTCTTTACCAGGACCCTATTCAATGCTAGAATATTTAGACATAAGGGAGATAGGTCAAGGATGTTTTACCTAGTTTGGGGCTCAGGAATTTCTGGTTGTGGCCCTGTCTATGGCATAAGGATTTTCAGGTGCTGGTGGCTACTTCCAAACTGTAAGAACAAATATCCATGGCTGTCATTCTGTTTGATCTGCACATGGCAATGTTATAATTAGACCCAAATAATAAGAATGATACTCACATAAAAGGCTGTTCACCTACCATTGTAAATTATCACCTTTCAAGGGGTCATTCACTTAGCCTAATATTTGCAGTGGTAGTTCACTTTGCAATGAATACCCAAACACCTGCAAAGAAATTGTGAAAAATAACAAGTTTAATCCTTGCACACAATTGGATGGTTGAAGCCAGCGGATCTTCATCGCATATAAACAAATACAATAAAATCTATATTAACACAAAAGTAAAATACAAATGTCCAGAAACCATTATACTCTTCTTTAGAATAACAGAATTTCAAAATCTTTACCTCTTGCTCAACTACTCCCATTAACATGAGGGCTCTTTCTTGAAGAAAAACCAATGTATTTCCTGTATAATTACTTTAAGCCCATCATATATTTCATCATTCAAAAATGCAAAGATGAGAATGATGAAATCCATTTTGCAAATTGTTCATATAGTGGGGAAAGGATTTGAATTTTTTCTTTATTTTTTTTAAATAAACAGATATAAATTTGCATTGAAAGTAAGTATATACAATATATACAGTAAGCTATGAAAAGATTATATATGATTAGATTGTTTGCACTATAACACAGTTATGTTATTATGAGATGCTTTTATTGATATACCCTGTTTCCCCGATTATAAGGCACTGTCTTATATTTTTTGAAATGCCAAAATATGCCCTGGGTCTTATTTTCAGGGGATGTCTTATTTTTCCATGAAGAAGACTACAGTACACATTTATTGTTGAAAGTCACTCATGATCACTCATGTTCCATTGATGGTCCCCTTCTGATCACTCATGTGCCGTTCATATTCCCCTTCTGATCACTCTATGCCATTGATTGTCCCCTTCTGATCACTCTATGCCATTGATTGTCCCCTTCTGATCACTCTATGCCATTGACTGTCCCCTTCTGATCACTCTATGCAATGACTGTCCCCTTCTGGTCACTCTATGCCATTGATTGTCCCCTTCTGTTCACTTACCGGTAATTAAGTGTAGGGATCTGCATTAGGGCAGGGATCTCCGTTAGGGCAGGGATCAGCAGCTTGCTTCCTGGTTCAGAATCGCGGGGGCGCGTGTGCCGGCTATTTACTTTCAGTTTGGCTCTGCACTGCAGCCAGGAGGAGACACGCGCTGCAGCCAGCATCAAGGAGACACAGGATCAAATATCGGGGGATGTCTTATTCACGGGTGAGTGTCTTATTTTAATTATTTTTTCAAAAATCGGGGGTGGCTTATTTAATGGGGATGTCTTAAAATCGGGGAAACAGGGTATGTCTTCTATTTGGTATTTGGAAACCCGGTATAGGTGGCCAATATGTCTTTTTTTCTTTTAATAAAAACTCATATGACAGCTGGGATCAAAAAAGGCTTTTCATAGAGCGATGATGTACTGACATGTATACAAAGCCTTAAAAAGAGAAGAAAACAATAGACAAAAGGTAAAAAGTTTGGAGGACAGTATGAGAGTATGATCAAATCATTCAATGTTCAGATTAACTGAATACATGTGAATCCATAAATGCTGACATCTTGCCAAAACTGTGTCAAATTCATGGGACTTTCTGAAATATTATTTTCACCATATTGATTTAAATAGGAAACATAATTCCAATTACATAATTCCCTTTGTGAGTTCAGAGGTTTAAAATAGGTAAATTGATCTATTCCATAATTGAAGGATGCAAGCTCTTGCTGCAATACCCAAATGAAGTTATTTTTGGATTGAGAAGTTGCAGGATAATTTTTAATTAAATGCCAGGTAATTTAGCAATAACATCACACAGTTATTAAGGGATGTTTCCATAACATATGTGTGATGTTTTCTTCCTCATTTCATCTTCTCTGGAACATAGAGGAGGAATTAGGGAAAGTCCTGTGGGAACCACCTGTAGAACCTGGGTAATATTTAACATCACAGTTCCTGGTACCTCCATCCAATACAAGGACTATGAGCAAAGGAGAGATTGTACATACAGCAGTGGTCGCAAACCTTTTGGAGCTCACGGACCTCTAAATCCATGGACTCCAAACCGTGCATGCACCGGGAGCCGTGTATCACTCAAAGGGGAAGAAACTTTCTCCAGAGTGACGTCATGACGCCAGAACCTGCCCACTCCCCCATCACGGATCTGAGCCTGCAATGGTAGATAGGGCGGGTTCGGCGCGTTGTGTTCAGAGAGACAACCTGCCCACGGCCCTGGGCCTGCGATCCGTTCAGGGGACATGATCCGCGGCTCTGGCTGGTGCGCCCCCCCAAGTGGAATCCTTCTCCTGACCCCGCTGGGGGGTGCACTGGCCAAAGCTGCGGCCCACCTGTCATATGGCCGTGGCTCACTAGTGGGTCATGGATTTGGGGGTTGGCAACCCTTGACATACAGCACCGTTCTGCTCTATGGAGAGGGGAGAACAACAAAGCGGCACCCCTTCACTTTCATTACGATCATTCGTCATCCATCGGCTGTGGATCCGCCAGTACCGTCGTTCAGACGATGAACGACAAGTGCTGTACACATGCCGGATTCTCATCCGATGTCAGCCCTGAGCTGATTATTAGACCAGAACCATTGCAAAAGGATGTACTTGGAAGATAAGATATCTACAAAGTGAATATTTTGTACAGCAGGCCAAAACTTTAGGTTCAGGTTAGTGACTTTTCTGATAGTATGTGGAGTCAGTCTTGTGTCATTCCTAACCTTTAATAAATGTAGAGATCTTGTTTTCTGCTAGAAAATTAGGAGTTCAAAGAGAGCTGTAGACAGCAGGGAGGTTGTCATTTTTTAGGGGTTGATCGTTAAGAAGAAAAGATTGTTCCTGCTGTTTTGTGATTTCTGGTTTAGAAGTTGGATCCTGTAAGAGGACTGTTTTTTTTAGTTTACAAAGCCATAATTTGACAAATATTTTTCCATTGTTAATGTTGTAGCAATTATCCACATGAGGCGATATTATCATTAGAGACCTGAGATAACATTGCAAGGGAAGTTTGTTGGCTAAATCTGAAATAGGTGGAGTGTATCTGGGAAGAAAAAAGTTTATTCTCTAATATGTGAGCGTAAGAGCTTTCATTTATCAAATAGCTGAAGGGAATAAGGCCCTTTCTTGAGTAGAGGAAAAATAGAAAGCCTCTGTAAAAGCATTTGCTCAAGGTTTTAGGGTGAGTTTGAATTCCGGGTTTAAAGTTCCCTCTGCAAAATCTTTTTTCCGGAAAGTCTATCTGACCTGCTTTTTCAAAGATTTACCTTTCAGAAACAAAAATCAACCATCTTGTCGAATAAATTGATATATCTTTGTCATAGCAAAAGCTTGCTTTTCTTGGTCTTTCTTTTGAAAAATGAGCTCATGGTAATGGGGGCAATATGTTCTGCTTTGAGGTCAACTGACAGATAACTGAAAAGATTTGATACAGACCTAAGACATCTATAAAATTTGGAATACAGCAGTCTCTAGCTGTGAGCTTGGCTCCCCTAGCAATGTCCTTTCTGCAATAAATAAACATAACTGCCTGATAGAAATTTCTTAATTACACTCACCTGTCCATAAATTATCGCAGGAGCGGACATTTTCACCTGGTCTTTTTCTGGAGTGCTAAGGCAGTTATGGCAGGATTCCTGGCATATCCAGGCTTCTTACATTAGCTTTGATTTGTTAAAACTCTCCAAGGCTGGAGAGGATACACTTTCGTCAATGAAGCTGGGTGATCCAGCAAACCTGAAATGGATCTGGTCCAGAATTCAAAACATTTGTTAACAAATAGCAAATGACTTTTAAGAAATCCATTCCAGGTTTGCTGTACCACCCAGCTTCACTGATGAAAGTGTATCCTCTCCAGCCTTGGGGAGCTTTAATAAATCAGGCCCATTAGGTGTTTGCACAGGTTAGTGTTCTTTAAGTAAAGAGATTATGAACAGGAATGTATTTTATTGCAGAAGGAACATTGCCTGCCTGCCTGATCGCAGTGTTTATTGCAGAACTAAAGTGGTAATAAATCATCTATATAGCACTATAGCAATATGGCACACAAAACATAAAAATGGGAAAAAAAATAATTAAAATTTTGGGGGATTAGATCTCACTAAAACTCACTTTAGTTTCTCCTTATTCTCAGTGAATAAGACTTACACAAATTTGTTCATTTGCTGAATTGATACCCTCTCTGTGTTTTGCCCAGGCGACAGACTTTAGATGGATGTTGGACAATGTCACAGCAGTGTCTGCAGGTTATTTGTTACTGCTCCGTAGATCTTTGTAATACACAGCGCCTGCCTTGCTGGGGTCATGTAAGTAATGAGAGCTCTGAAAAGAATTTTACTGGGTAATTCCAGCAACTCCACTGGCAAGAAGCCAAATGAAATGTGCACTGGTTACAGAGTCACCCCAACACAGAGAAATCACCGCTAGCATTTCACAAAGCCTAAAAAGCTTATTTCAATCAGCTCCAGATTCATGGAGATTCTACTTGGGGGGCAGAACAAATCATTTACATTAAAAGAAGATTAATTAGCTTAATACGAGAGGATGAAAATATTTGTTATTATACAGACTTAGACCCCTTGTGCCAACAGAACCCTGTGGTTTCCATTTGATTTCCATGTACTGACTTGTAAATGGAAAACTTCAAAGACTTCCACTGTTTATGAAAGCTGCAATGTGAGCATTAGAAGGGGAATTTTACTAATTGAGGATTTGTGGACTCCACGTACTGATGCTGGAAAAATACAAAATGACGGTTCTAAAGGGCAGCACAAGGCAACAGGTTATATGGGCAAACGTGATCCTATTGCTAGAAAAAATACAGAATAACCACTGCTGCTGTCCACACATCCAATGACCACTCTATTGTATACATACTGCTGCTTGAGGAGTTTTTTGGATCCAACACTTTTAGAAATCTGAGATTTAGACCAACCTCATTAGGTGATTGTTTAACATTATTGACCCAATGGGCCTGATTTATTAAAGCTCTCCAAGGCTGGAAAGGATACACCATCATTAGTGAAGCTGGGTAATTTGCAATTTGCTAGTAAATGTTTTGACTCTGGACCAGACCCATTCCAGGTTTCCTGGATCACTCAGCTTTACTGATGAAAGTGTATCCTCTCCAGCCTTGGAGAGCTTTAATAAGTCAGGCCCACGGAGGTTGATTTACTATATGGAAATATAGGAACTTCACATGGCAAAGTTAATTACCACCCGGCCAGAGATAATTTTTCTTACATTTTCTCTTTAAAGCTGAACTTCAAACACTTAAAAAAATTATAAAACTGCCCCTCCAGCTTTTGTGGAATAAGATGCACATTTTGTCCAGGAAATGTCCTACAGCTGCTGGCATTATGATATTCTTCATTCCTACCTCAAATGTAGGCAACATCATCACAATGAGCCCTATATTCCCCACCAGTTGGTTCATAGGGGACATGTGCATTATAATAGTTAAACTCTCCATAAGTATAAAGGCCAAACTTAGTTCTGAACTAAATCCATCATAAAATATGTTTTTTTTTCTGGAGGCCTTCCAGTTTACATGGCTAAAAATCCCAAGAATGCAAGGAAATAATGACTGGATTAATATCGAATCAAATCTCTCTAACTGATTCCATGCAATTTTGTAGAAGCTGCAGGCATGAGAGCAGCCAGTCCAGAACAATGTAGAATCCCAGACTGCAATGTGTCAGCTGAATCAGCTTTTAGTTATTTATTTGTGAGGAGGAACTGTAACATCTACTGCGTCTGGAGTTCCTCTTTAAAGGCTTCCAATACCCAAATTAAGCAGAAATGGTCACATATGGGGGTCACTTTTATGTCTGACAGGGTGGAAAGTTTTGTCTAAATTGTTATTCCTACTTTTTAATATTGCAAAGATCCAGAAGTAATTTGCAGTTACATGGTACCGCCAGCCATAGACCCGCTGACTGCCAGAACACATTCCTGTGTATAATAAACGATCCAGATTATAGCTGTGACTTGCAAGGCAGTATGATTTCTTGGTCTTCCTGCACAGTTTGTGAGAAATATTTTACTGTGCACCTAAAATTCTGTATAACCAGACTGGTAGTAGATAAGTGTTCTGGTCAATGTCCAGTCACCCTATAAAGGACAGATCTGACTCTAAACCTCCTAAAGGCTGATTCATACCATGGGTTTACAATGTATTATTAAAAAGTTTTGCTGTACTTCTCTTTTTAGTACAAATAGAAGTTCTGATCTCTTGCCAGCCTCCACCAACTGTAAAAAAATTAGGAAGTTTGCAGTAAATGAAGAATAAAAGTTATTATCACCTACTTCCAAGTGGTGCCGGTGACATCCTGAGCGCTCAAAGTCACCCACAGGGATTTTCTGCATTTTTGCTGCATTATTTAATTCATTTTTTTACTTTATTACAGAGATCAGATCATGTGCCTAGCTTCATTTTTCAGAAATAAGTTATGACAATTTTTAAAATATTTTTAAAAGTTTCTTCAATCATTTTAGATCTGCAGTTTCGAAAAAAAATTCCCCTATGATTGCTCCACGAAGGCCCTTGTACAGGCACTTCTGGCTATAAAGATGTGTTCCTGCATTGTCACCCTGTTACAAGTCTACTCTAGTGCTGAGTACAAACTGCTGTGCTGACATTACAGGCCTGGTCCACCATTGTCACCATTAGAAAGCAATGTTGTGCAGCCAGAAAGTGGCTGAAAGAGATTGGAGTCTGAAGGGGTTCATGTCCACATCACTTGGAGGAGACATAGGAAGATAATAAACCATAGCAAGACATAACACTGATATCGGCACCATACTGTGTGCAGTGGAGTTTGGATGATAACCAAAGGTCATGAAAACTATGGGCTCCGGCTATTCAAATAGAAAATATTCTTCTTATGGGCTTAAGCATTGTCCCACCTGTTTTCTCAGCAATTCCTTACAATTTCAACTTGTGGGAACTTCATGCTCAGTCTGATATTCTTGGATTCTTCTTAAATTGTCAGATATCTTGGAGGACCCCTTTACTAACATGTGCTGGGTGCACCAGACCTCCCATTAATGGTCCCAGGCTATTGACAGTTTAAACAATGTTCTGTGATTATATATATTCTTTATAAGTTGATGATTTCACAATGTTTAGATTATTCTTCTTATTTTAGCTCTTTGTGAGTCAGGATCTTTAAGAAAAAAAGACAGCAAGATCACATTTTTGCGCTTTAACCTTTTATTATATTACTACTATATTTTGCACACATGTCCCTGTAGCTATACATTAATATATAATAGAAGTAAAATGCAATGAGTCATAAACTGTGGAGCGGACTGAGGTAACGCCCTGATACTGTATGTTACAGACTGGTCCAACGGATAATATAATCAGCATATAATCAGTTTTGGTGTAAATGTGACTCAGTTTAGTTAACGAGAGCCCAAACTAAGAGATAATAAAAAAAAAAGTCTGATGTTTTAGGACTCATTTTTTTACATGCTAAATGTCTAGATGTAAAGCTGATCTTTGGGATTTAGTAGTTTAAACCACACACCTGAAATAAGCATGCAGCTAGCTGTGGCTTATGCAGCATTTGTGCAGAAAATAACACCTGAGCTGCATACTTATTCTGGGTCAGAAATTCAGAATGCAATTAGGGCAGAATATCAGAACACCAACCAAGCAAGCTGTATTTTTTAGAACCAGCTCAGCAATGGCAGTTTACAAAATGTATTTATAAAAGTCCAATTTGTTATAATAATGGCCAGTTTATTGGTGGAGTAGTGTTGTGTTTGTCCAGCAGGTGGCGCCTCAACCTTAAAAAGTGAACAGTCACCTGCAAGAGTCTGTTCTGCAGAGAGCATTGTATTCATGGCATGCAGACTGCAATCACACTCAATGCTCCTCTGTCTAGTCTTAGGACGTCCTCTGTATACATTAAAGGGCTTTTTCTTTAACCATATCTACAGGTGTGCTCATGTTGAAAAAAAAAATGAATGTAAAAAATGTGCGTTAATTAGTTTTCATGTATGACAGTAAAACTTTGACTCAGCCAGGTTGTTGCAACTGTCCTACTTTTAATGAATGTAATTGATAATGATCTACTTGGCATTCCAATACATTTCAACATGCTTGTGAGGATGACGCAGATCCTGTAGCGTAAGAGGATAATAATTTGTTTAAATAAATGCAGATTGAGTTTTTTTTTTGCTTTATCTGTTATAGATAAAAATATTCATAGATGAACATAAAGAACAATTTTATTAAAGTGCAAGGAGCAAAGTGCAATATACATAAAACGCAAACAATGGTAGTGGTCTGGTTTAAGGTAACTGGATCCTGATTAGACGCTATTTGCTCCCCGCACGGGTGTCAGGGTCTAAGTATTGGTAATATTATTATTAAACTGTATTTATATAGCACCAACATATTATGGAGTGCTGTACATTAAATAGGGGCTGCAAATGACAGACAGCTACAGACAGTGACACAGGAGGAGGAGAGGACCCTGCCCCGAAGAGCTTACAATCTAGGAGATCATGTATCTATATAGCACAGACATATCACACAGCACTTTACAGAGGAGCAGAGGAGCTAAAATCAAATGTCCCTACCATATTCTAATGCCAATTTTTGGGGTGAAGCCAATTACCTTCAATGATATTTGTGGGGTATGGGAGAAGGGATAATACACAAACTCCATGCAGACTTTGTCTTGGCCAGGATTTGAGTTCTGCAAGCTGCCCCACTAGCCACCACCCATTTACAGCATTAATGGTATTCCAAATATCAGAATGGTTTTTGTTCAGGGTTTTTTAAAATACATCTGTTTAGTTTATTTTAAATTTATTTTTTAGGCTGCTTATTGCAATTGTTGGTCAACAGGCATAGAGGAGACAGGTCTGCTATTTTATATGATTATATATATATATATATATATATATATATATATATATATATATATATGAGAGAGAGAGAGGTTTTGGAGACCTTGCTTAGTTTAGCAGCTAATTTCCCGCCCCTTAAATGAAGATTAGATTACAGTTTATTCCATCCAAAAAAAATTCTGATTCCTATTCAAGTCCTGTCTGAGTCTAGGCAGCACATTGCAAAATCCCTTTATATTCTGCTGAGCAATCGAAAAAATTATAATAAAGTTTTCTTGCAAACACTGCAATTATGATAAAGTTATTCTGAGGATTTACAAATATGAAGTAAGCCGCTTATAGATGAAAGTTGGCATTTCTTTTCATTGGTCAGTTCATACAATACAGACTTCTGTGGCTATGCAATGTAAACTTCTCTATACGCAGAGCCAAATATCTGCTCAAGTTACAAGCTGGGAGAAGGAATGCATGAGAATATTGCACAGGGTTACTAGCAGTCACTGACCTGCAATAAACCCGTAGGTAACATCACCCCAAATCCACCAATGGAAACACGACGAATTGACATGGTACATGAGGTGTTCTGCCTCGTCCAATAAGACAGCAGCTTGGCTTGGCACATGAGTCATAGAAAGCTGACGCGGAACACTTCAAACAATGGAAATATTGAAATGTGTAGTAAATTCTTTGTGGGGTGAGGAGGGAGGAAGTACCTCCGCCTACAGAAGTCTGACAGGTAGAGCCTGCTCTGAATTTTTCCCTTTGTCGGAGAGATTCATTCATAAACATAATATTTAGGCCATGCTAGACAAAACTTGTGTTACTTTGTTCATACAGAACATAGCAGTGGACCCGGAAATACGCAATGTGCATTAGGATCCCCTAGACCAGGACACAAATTCTGCTTCATAAAAACTTTTTTTAGCCAGCATTCCACAGTTCTGAAATAACCGATTACTTTCTCACGTCGATGAAGAAAACCTGAAACGTGACATCTGGTTATATCCGGTCCTTGGTATAAACTGATGTTCAGTACATTGACGTTACATCATTATCACCGCTGCCTAATCTTAACCCAAACTGACATGAAAACTAAAATCAGACAGATGGAAGTCATCATAATGCAGCTCCATGATTTCATTCTAACACAGGCAGTGTAAGTGTCTGGATTTGTCTTCGCATCAGCTTTTTCCTTTAATTGTACAGAAAAGCTCAGACTGGGAAAGGAAAACAAAGCAAGAAGTGCTGATCAGTAGTTCTGCAAGACAAGACCTGTATGTATTAATTAAAAGAGTAAAGAAAGATGTGCTATGTTACAGGGCTGAATACATCTCTGGAGTGGATGGATAAAAATCAGGTAAAAGAACCTTGAAAGTTTTAAAAAAAGTTAGGTCACCCATGCTTGCTTTTTGTTGAGTATGTACAATATGTAACCAATTAAAAAAAAAAGTTTGCAAAGCTCCAACTAAACATTTTCTAATGGTAAATACCATTGGGAAGAAATGAAACCTCTATCGGCTTCCTATACCTATATAATCTTCCCATGCTCATTTTTGCATGTTCTGTGTATATCTAAAAGCCATATGACTAAAGGTAAAGCAAACAGCACACTGCATAGAGAAGATGTTTAATGAATTGAATATAAATAAAATTGCACTTAAACAATTATTAGTTAATCAGAAGAATTTACATTGAGAATAGTCTGTCATCAAATATCAGGTCCCATCAAAAGTAGCAGAACTAGGATTGATAACACTGGAGGGTTGCTGAATGCATCGTTGTGGAGTCTTTTCCTCGGTAAATGAATGCTGCACTTACAGGTTAATAAAATGTTTAATCCAATTACTCTCATATCACTGTGACGTCCTTGTATAATGATGGGTCATTACTTCCAACTTTATTTCAGTAATATTTGTGCGATACAATACTGTACACCATTTCATTTTCCTAACGTATAACCATAATAGACTGCTTGGTATTAAAACCAAGAATTGTGATCCAAGCTAAGTTTGTTTTATATAAAAATAAATTGTTTTCTTTGGAAAAAAAATAGAGAAAATGCTTGATTTAAATAATCCTATCAATGTGTGTTTATCTCTTAAATTGAACCTGAATCAAAAATATAATGTGATAGAAAACATGTAGTCATTATTCTGAAAAATAATACATTGAGTCTTTATATACCTACAGTGTGAGATTATCTAAGGCCTGATGATATGATATGAGCAGGTTTGGATGGAGATTTGGTGATATCCCCATTGTGCTGCTCACTGTTCTTCTTGCTGGAGTGAAAACTGTACCTGAGGAGTTGCAGTTCAGCCATCTCCCTAATTCTGCTTCATTTACTCTTTGCTTCCTCCACTTCTTCCGCTGCCTCCTGAGCATTCCCCCACCAGGAATCTGATCATCAAAGGAGCGTCTCTACTATGAGGAATTCAAGGTATGGAAGATCAGTAATGGCCACAACAGGGAGCCCATAGGCAATGCCGCTAACTAGTCTTAGATTCTTTGTATAGTTTATCATTGTATTTACATTGATTGCCACCACACATGTTCATATATTGCACATTCCCCCTATCTACTTTCTATTCCTTAGTGGTATACTATTACTTTCCATTACTGTTCATTCTTCCAATACAAGTTTATGATTTGTTTGATTAATTGAAATCTTTGTATTTCCTGTGTGGCTGATATCTTATCTCAAATGTTGTTAAGCAGTTAGATTGTAGTAGGTAAACTCCCTCAAGTTGCTAATGTACAGTTTCCTACATTTGATAAAAGGAATAAAAAGGGGAAAAGGGGAAGCTTGTAAAAAATGTACCATCTGCCTAAAACATGACACTGCAGCATAATCTAAAATAATAATTATAATATGTATTTAGTAAGGATAGACTATACCTCCCCTTTAAAGTTTCATCATAATCTGTATATTGTAGAGCCCATTATATGTATGCTTTAGATCAGTGGTGGCCAACTGGGGGTCCATGAAAAAATTTTGGTGGTCCACGGCTCTGGTCGGTGGAGAAGGACCCCGCTGGGGGGGCACACCGGCCAGAGCACCAGACAATGTCTCCCATATGCATCGCAGGCTCAGGGCGGAGGGATGGTTGTTTCTCTGGACACAACCTGCCCACTCTGTGGGTTCTGGCATCATGATGTCACTCTGGGGAAAGTTTCTTCCCCTTTGAGTGACACATGGCTTCCTGCACATGTGCGGTCCAGAGTCCACAAAGTTATTGGTCCGTGAGGTCCAAAAGGTTGACAACCACTGCTTTAGATTACCTTCCAATGCACCCAAGGGTGCTAAAAAAAGCCCAAAAAAGGGCATATTTGGTGCTGCAACATTACCACAATGCAAGCATCTACATGGACAAGTAGGACAGATTCAGACCTGCTTCAGGATTAGGTGTACCTCCGCAGCTCCTGGAGGGTGGCATTTTGCCATTCCCTAGGTTTGACAGGTGCGAGTAGTGAGCGGTACTGATACCGCTTACTGCCCCCAGCAAAAGCTACAGGTAATGTCAGTTCTTTGGCACGCAGAAGTGGTATATGCACTGCAACCTCATGGCCAGTGTGAACATAGCCTTAGGATGCCTTTGTGAGGTTTAATGATGGTGTAAAAGTTAAAATGCCCATTTAAAACACTGGTGTGATCATCAGGGACGACATTTACTTTTATTCCATATTTTTTTGTAATTCTTAGTAAGGACACCACAGCAGAGATCAGAGATCATTTTAGATCTGTGGATTTCTATTCTAATACCATTGCGTGGGTTCCCTCCAGTACTCTGGTTTTCTCCCACAATCCAAAAACATGCAGTTTAGTTAATTGGCTTTGCCCCAAAATTGGCTTTAGACTGTATTAATGACATATGACTGAGATAGGGATTTCAATTGTGATCCCCTTTGAGGGGCAGTTAGTGACATGACTATGGACTTTGTACAGTGCTGCGTAATATGTCAGCACTATATAAATACCGTGTAATAATATTAATCATAATGTGGTAAATACATTTACATGGGGGTACAGGTATTAACAGATCACAGGGCAATTACACCAGTAATACATATAAATGATAGATATTCATCCAAGTGAGATTAAACAGAGTGCATCCTGCATTTCAAAATGTCACTATTCACAATACGATGTATGTGCACCACTCATTGAATCTCATATGTATAGTATAGTGATGTATGCAACAAGAACAAATACCTGATAGCCTGCAGGTGAATCTGCTGACATCAACTCCACCAATAACCTATTACTTCCATTTGATGTCATTTTACCTCCCAATGTTCCGAGATGAAAATGTGGGACACCTTTTAGCACAAGGTATGAAGGACACAGCCCTGCTCAGCCCACCAAAAGAACGACAACCCTCAGACCTGTCTCCCAGCTCATGTGCTCTGTCTTTAGTTAGCAGAGTTCTGTTCATCTTTCCCCCAAAATTAGGAATACCTGGTCATTGCAGCAATTGCTGTGTCACTGCATGAAACTACAACATGTCTAATATAATCTGTTCTATTGTTTACCTGAGTGCAGAAAATGTAAATGGTTTAAAAATTTGGCATACCTTTATGTATTGATACTCTGATCTAGATGTATTAGACATACACAAATCCACTTCCTAAGAACCTCAAAATGCATCAAATTTCTGCAGTGTGATTCCGATTTATATTTCCTGGTAGTATCTATATCTATACTTTTTATTTTTGAGACGCCCTACACAAATATTTATCTATCTATTAATATATAGATATCCACAGTATCTATATATCTATTAATATATATAGTATAGATATAGTATATACTGGAAGTTAAACCAATCTAAATATAAGGCGAAGTACCTACCTCTATCTGTAAAAACAGAAAAAATACTTTGACAGTATTTAGAGTATAAATCTAGAGCACATAATGTGGCCAATACTGATAACAATGAAAAGAGTAAATATTAGAAACAAATAAGGTGAAGGTGAATAAGCACATCCATGGTCTGTTTTTTAAAACCTTTATTTTGCGTGGAAAAATTAAATCCCATGGTATCGGCCTTTATTTCTTTTTCCCTCTTTTTACATGTTAAAGTATGTTGTAGTTTCGAGTTTGTTGTTATGGGTCACTTGCTCTTAAATGATCTTTAGTACATTTTTGTTGGCTATCAGTAGATAGCTCTGTGTCTTCATAAAAAGATTGTTTTAGCAGTTTGTGTTTGACAGTTCTGATCTGTCAAACCAGAGATAAATGCACTTCCAAGACTAGCCACTAGGTGTTGCCTGAATATAAAGTCAGAGCCAGTAAAGCCAGTTTAAAAGCAAAAAAAAAATCCTAATTTATACTCAACTATATATATATATATATATATATATATATATATTATACACAAAGTATTAAAAACATATAGAATGTTAATCTTGAAACATCTACACTGCATATATATATGTAAAGAAATATTTGTATTATATATTATATTATGGGTTAAGAAATAAAGAACAATGAGACTAAAACAAGGAATTAGACATATCCTGAAATGCCAATTTCTTGTTAATTCAATATTTTAATGAGAACTGAATGTAGATACTGCTTGGTAGACAACAGTAGATTACAGTTTTACAACAGTAAGTTGGGCACCAACCCTCTTATCTTTAAATGTGACCAGATTTTATTATTTCAAACATTTTTATCGATTTTCAGGTTTTTTTTACAACATATTTGGGGGGAAAATTAAGATAGTCAACGAAAAATTCTGTGACCAGGTTTTTATTATAGCAACATAACATTCAGTATACTGTATACATGTGTGTTCAGATATTGCTGCTTTACATAGTTATGTAACATATATACTTTATTCCTCACTTACTCAGCCATGCTTCACTGATTACTTTGGGATATAATATAAGTCATCAGCACGTGCTAATAACTTTCTAAAGTTTCTTTGCTTCAGTAAACACAACTCAGTACTTGTAATTGATTACAACATGAGACACCGATAGTTACACAATAACATAGTCATGCGATTAGGATCATTCCCTCTCTGACGACATTGGCACACCTCCAGCCACCCCATGGTGCCATTGGATGGGAATGCCTAGTCTTGCCTACCACCTCACTATTTACTAACTGTAGTTATTGGATTGCAAAGTGACGTACACAATTTACATACATGTGACATACCAAGATTGCTGCCATAGCCACTGTAAATATAATCATTGTTAGCATTCTAGGTGCATTCAGTTCCTGGATTCTTGTTCTCTTCAAGGACGATCAGCTGAGAAGCCAATAATATTGCATGCAAAAACATGTCCGGGTTCTCATGTAGTATGGCTCATATACAGAAAGAGAGTCATGGGAAATACATAAAGGAAATTGCTAAACAAGTCAATTTGTAATCCAATGTTCCTTTCCATTTTAGTCTAAAGCTGGTGTCTTTTTCTAAAACTGGTAAAATGCAATATGGCAACGTGGAGGCGTCCTGTACACCAAAAGCCCCCATCTGCACTATGATACAAATCATTTTTTGGCATCCTATGCAATAGGAATTTTAAAATAGTTTTTTAATACTCTAAATTAAAGGGTTAATTTATTGTAAAGACATGCAGACCTTGAAGCTTTCCTCATCAGAACAGAGATTATTTTGGTGGGTAAAATGAACCAGATTCCAGGAACCAGTCAGTGCAGAACAAAGAAAATAAGGAATATTGAGACTTGATTCTTATTGCTTTAATTTGTGACTGCTGAACCCCGCCTAGAGTGGGAGGATTTCCCCATTTTATCCCTATGCTTCTTCATCTTTTCTTCCCTTCCTTTTTCTCTTTTTCTTCTTTTCAGTTCTCCTATGTCTTAGTTCATGTGTTATCTTTGGTTCTCACCTTTCAACCGATGTATGGTAGCTTTCTTTTACATTATAATTCACTTCTGCTCTTAACGATGTGTAAAACCTTTGTTAAAATTATTTTCTGATATATTGGTATTGTCTGCATGATAGTTTTTGACTCTATCTATGCCTTGTACACATGGAACATTGCTCCCCTTCTTTGTTTCATGTTAATATTTCACTGGTTGTCGTTTTATATTCATAGGCTCCTCCAGAGCCTTCTCTGGGATTTGCCTTTTTCAGACTTTTACGTAACTATTATTACTATCTCTAAATATGTCCCATTGTTTTTTAAACCTTTCTTGTTTTATATTATACAAAGATTTTGTATATCTACTTTTGTACATATTTCCTCATTAAAAAAGACCGGGAATCTGCAACAAAGTTTGTTAAAATCCTTGAAATGTTTGTAGATCACCCAAGGGGGATTGCTTTTTTTTTTTTTCTCAACAAATGTGAAGTTACACTTTAAAGCTGCTTGAAATCCTAGCTGGTTAACATTATGTTTGATAATGTCCCATAAACAATTGGCATTTTTTTCATAAACTACTGTTTTCATATGTTTTAAATATTTTTTGTATCTCTATTCTTCTAGTGACTTTGTGCTGCAGCATCAACCGCAGTTCAGGTCCAGAAATCTCCCCGCATCTGTTAGAAGTCCCAAATTCTTTGTTATAGTTAAGATTTATTTTACATATTATCTAATACAATTGGAAGTGTGGAAACACCCATTCTTTAGAATGAGGATTAAGACTCTAGGATTAGTGGAACAGTGCTGCGAGCTATGGTGAGAAAAAGAAATGAGCGAACCCTTCCCACCTTTGATATTTAAGCTGACAGGTGATGTTTGATTATAGAAATATTCAAAATAACACAAACTGGGATTTGCATTGGGCACATCTGATTACCAGCAAGCAGATAGGATGGAATGATGGGATTTTGCAAATGATTCTTGACGATCCTATAATGATTTACCTATAGATCATCATTTATGGATAAACATATGTATTATTCCACAGGTCCCTACTCCTCACTTACAATCTCTTGACTAGAGAATCGATTTTGTGCCACCTATCTGCCTGCCTTCCATTGGTGTATATTTGTGCTGGCCATGATGTTTTTTTGGTACAGGAACCTACATAATGGCTTTCTTTGATAGCTTTTAGCTCACACCCCATGTTAACATTGTAAAATATACTTTTGCAGAGAATGCCGAGTATTTAGATGCAGCAGAGGATCTTTTGTGGCAGAACTGGGCAGGGAACCCAATAACATTCAGAAAAAAAACAGAATAGCTTCCCTATGCTTTTGACATAAAATAGGACATGGCCAAAAGAGACCCAATGTGCCTATCTAGTCACCAATTCACAGAAAAAAAATAAAATTTGTCACATTTGTTAAAACCAACAAATAAATAACAAATAAATCTTCCCTAATGATAACATTATTCTCCCATTACTTGTCCTAGGTCCCTCCTTTCTTTTCAGAGGTTTTGTACAATGGAAGCAAAGAGCAAAATAATAGTTATTAGCATTGCATGTGCACTGCCACCAATCCTTTCCCCATTATAGACCCCCCACCTTTCAAAAACACAGCTAAAATTTAAATTTCTGCATATATGAATGGCATATAGGGAAATAAAGACACCATGAACAGCCACAATTTCCCAAAAGTGGCTGCATTAGTCAATTTAAATACAAAAAGTGCTTAGTAAAGTTCTTTCATTTCTGTTTTGAGCCTTGCTAAGATGTTTAAAACCCAGAACAGGAAATTAATATTGTTACTTCTCAACACACTTTCGTTTTTTCCTGTAAAAATGGAAATTTTGATAAGGCAGAAGTATATTTTACCAGGAAAATGTCTTCTTCCTGCCACACTTCTCCCAAACATAAAAAAGCAAAACTGACAATACATGGATGGCTTTTTAAAGTCTAAAATTAACAGTGGGACTCTCCATAGTGATGGGAAATAGAAGTTAAGATTTACAGTGTGGTAATAATACAAGGCATGTGTTTCCTTTATCTTAAGAAATGTACTTCAGAGAAGAGAAAATAATTCAAAGAAAAGATAATTGCTAATTAGGGGAACCCCGGAATAATGCATGAAAAAGATTTGGAATTTTTTAGAATTCATTGTACTCCTATTGTTCTTGGAATAAATTTTCAATAACAAAATCCTATCTGTATCGGTACAGATCCTTACAGATCAGTGAAAATGGGTTACATGGAAGCCATTGTCACAAGAACACCTGCATGCCTTAATATGTCATCAAGTAAAGCAAAAAAAGTGTACTGCTTATTCTATAATAATATTCTAAAATGGCCAGGACACAATCGTTGAGGAAGAGATTGAATAACAATGGGTTGGAGTAATTTTTCAAGATACCAGTTTTCTTTAATTACTTTTTTACATATTTTTAGCCAATCAGCCTATTTAAATTGAGGAACGTAGTCACCTAGCTGTTTGATATCAATCAATATTCCATTTTGAATATGATAAGATCAGAAAGAAAAGTATAGCCAAGCATGGCAAAGGCTTCATCTCCAAATACCTTAATGTTCCTACAGTTGCAAATATTATTAGGAAGTATACGTTAAGGATAAGTATAGCAAGTGTAGCTAAAAACTGCCGTGACCCCCAGAATGGCAGTAGGATTGTGAGAATCGTAGAGAAAAAAACAACTTCCAAAGGGAAACAAGCTGAACTCCAAGATCCATTCAGGTCTGATAGCACCATTCATTGCTTTTTGTCCTGAATGAAAAAAGACCTTGGAGGAATTTTTTGATAAAAAAAAATGGAATTTGCAAAAAAGGATATTGTCAAACCACAGTGCTTCCATGCCAAACCTACTATAAAACACAAAGGTGCCTTGAGTCTTTGCAAGGAATAATGAAATCGCAAGACCATCAAGACTTTCTGGAACAAAATATACAACCCAGTGTCAGAAGGCCTTGTCTCAGTTGAAGGTCTTGGAAACTACACATAGATAAAATGTCCATAAAGACCTATCCATCCTTCCCACCGCTCCTTTTCTGCTGCCTCTTTTTGTAGTTCTCTTCAATGGTTTCCATTTCACCTTAGAATCAAATTCAAGCTCCTGTGCTTTGCCTTCAAATCCCTTCACAGTTATTGTCCCACTTACCTTTGTGACCTGATAGAAAAATAATCCCCTAGCCACTCTCCGCTCCTCCAATTACCTACTACTGACTTCCTCACTCATAACCTCATCAGGCGCACGGCTCCAAGACCTTTCTAGAGCTGCCTTAACTCTCTGGAATGGTCTTCCTCATCCTTTTGGACTTGCTCCTACTTTTTGCTCATTTAAAGAGCCCTTTAAAACCCATCTTTTCAACATTGCCTACCCATCTTCTGTCTCCTAAAACCTCACTACTTCCCACCACTCTATATCCCCCTTCTATTCTGTGCTGCCTCCCTACCTCTAAGATTGTAAGCTCTTCAGGGCCGGGTCCTTTCCTCCTTCGGTGTCACTGTCCCTTGTCTATCTGTCATTTGCAACTACTATTTGCACAGCCGTGGCGATTCTCCTGTCAGTGTGAGATCCCTGGGCACTAGAAGTTAAATGAGGACAAGTCTCCCTATTCATCACCTCAAGCTCAAGCGTCATCAGGATTTTCCTTTCCCCAGCCAATCACAGAACTTAGCCTCTAGTGCCCCGGGGATCTTCGAATGAGGCCATGGTTCAAAACCTCTAGTGCTCGCTGATTTGGCTGAGGAAAGCAATCAGGGAGCACTATCCCTGTTCCTGGATAGAGCAAGCATAATCCTACCTCTTTCTTTCATCAGTCAGTCTCTGAAAATGGTTGCACCTGTAATATCAGAGACCCAGAAATACTGAATGACAAGTGGAAAATTACAAGCAGGAAGACCACCATATTCTATTAGAGTTTGAAGAGGATTGACCAATGCCAACCTGGAGGTAACAGTAGAGAATAAGAAGTTGTCTTCACCCTCAGGGCCATGATGCTATTACTTATCCTATTGTCCTCTGAATAATTTATTTGGGGAGATAAATCGTAAGAAACCTCATCAAAAAACATGTAAAATAAAAATGAAATTTGGTTCCTTACCAGTAAAAAATTAGTCACTGCTCTATTATACAAAAACAAAACTCACAGCTCAAAAGTAACAATAATGGCCATGTGCCAGACACCGGATACCATGGTCATAGGCCTTCTGCCAGGGGTGATGAATCTGAGAAGACTATACAAGAATATATGTAATACATTCATTCATTTATTTATTATTATTGTATTGTATTATTTCATTTATTCTTACATTTAGCTAGCATATGTATCTGAATATGTATCTACACCAGCTTTCTGAAACTGATATTAAAGAATCAGTTTTTATATTAAAGAAAGTTGTGGAGTTGTTACCAGAGAGAAACACATACATTTTTATTAAAAGTTTCATGTGATTACAAAACAGAAACTCTTTCGTTGTAAATGTTTATGCATTAACAGTTGAAGTAAAAAGTCCACATTAAAAGATATCATGGCTTTGGGCTGAATTCTTTAGTACAATTGATCCAATTTTCTTATTTTCTTATCGCGTTTCCCAAATAGGCTTCCTCAGGGTATATAGGAAACTTCAATAGGTGAAGTCTGCTGAAGAACTTCTGTATGGTTTTCAGCAAACTTGGGGTGACTAAGAAAAGCTGTTTAACTAAGAGAAAACCTGTCCTTTTTTCTTTTGCCTCTTTCTTTCTTTTCTTGCTTCCTTTTCTTGAGTTTCATTTTGTAAATTTGACAGTAACACACTTCTTGTCCTAGGATGACAACGTACATTCATCATAATATATCTCTGAAGGAGCACAATGTCATCCTGTGTTGTCACAAGTGTCCTAAAAGTTGTCACATAGGAAATATGTTTGTAATATTTTAAGATCTCTTCCTATGAACGTTATAGAGATCTAAATTAATGGTTGATGATTCAGGTCATTGGTACCTACTAACTCATTATTATTGTGTCACATTTAATTAGCACTGACATTATTTTGGTACAGAATCCATACTGACATTGCTATTTTAAGGAGAAACACAACTCAAAATCCAATTCCCTACATAGTCATGTCGTCCATGGATAATTTTGTGTGTGTGTGCGGGGGGGGCAATATCCCTACCAGTACATGGTCAGGGGGAAAATCCAACCTAAAAGTTTTCATTGGAATAATCCTATATTTGTTGGTTTTCTATTATAGTATGCAATGTATTTCCTTTTTTACAGCCTTGAACTAATTCGGAATCTGACACATCATCATTTTTATTTGTGTGTGTGGTGTGTCAGTCATTGTGAAAGTGACCCTATTATTCATTCCATTAAGTAACCACAGACTTCTGACAGCTGCACAAAGTGAAAGTTTCATGTGAAAGGTGGTTACAGTGGATAGCTGTGAGAATGAGTCCTCACCGCTTTGTACAATTTAATCTTCTAGTGCATTGTGGTAATATCTGTTTTTATTCTTGTTTTAAAGTGGAACTAAATTCACCTCTGTTTGCTCCTATGCTAACATCTTCACTTGGTCCTCTTCTTGGTTTTTATGTTTGATCACCTTGATTGGCCATGACATAATTCCTGCACACGCGCATGGGAGTTCATTCATTTCTGGCACCTGGGTATACCTGGAAGGTACATTGAGCTACTCATGCAAAGCTTAGTGTACATTTACCTAAATATTTTGAGCAGACAGTTTGTTTTATTGCACATGGGCATGGTCGTTCTGTTGTACAATAAACAGCCTACTTGCAATTTTTTGTTTTGCCATTTTAGTTCAGCTTATCCCCGGTTACTTTTGTAAATTACCAGGTAGCATAAAGCTCAACCGAACCCAAAATAAGTATAACTATGATGCAGTCAGGCTACACAGCAATAAATAAACCTTTTTAAGATATTTTTAATTTCTCTTCAAGGGGGAGCACCTTGGGGAGTAAAACTGTAGCTTTCACATATAACCAGAGGTCAACATCCCCAGAGGTCTTCCTGCTCCAGGCAATCTAGCATATAGCTTAATGGGAAGCATGGTGGTTCAGAGGTTAGCACCCTGGCATTGCAAGATCCCAGGTTCGAATCTCTACATGGAGTTTGCAGGTTCTCCCTGTGTTTGTGGTGGTTTCCTACAGGTATTCCGGTTTCCTTCCACATTCCAAAACATGCAGTTAAGTTAATTGGCTTCCTTCCAAATTGACCATAGACTATGTTATTTACATATGACTATGATAAGGACATTAGATTGTGAGCCCCTTTGATGGACAGCTAGTGACATGGTTATGGACATTGTACAGCGCTGTGTAATATGATGGCGCTATATAAATAGTCTGTAATAATGATAATATTAGGAAGCTCTGTTGAATGCACCAGTGTGCATATCCAGGTCATTGCCAATCTGTGGGATCAGTGGTCCGACTATCCAAGGTGCTGCCAGTACAGAGTATTGCAGAACTTAAAATTGTTGCAGAACTTAAAATTAAAAGGCGTATTTATTATTGTATATGCAGCCAGAGCTCATTACAGTAATATCAATCCAGGGGGTAAATTGTTATTTACCTGTCTAATTTTTACCAAAAACTGAAATATGGGGATTGGTAGGGCTGTTTCTTTCATTTCTTTTATACAGACAAAGTTATCTGTTTGGCAGTTTATGTCACAGTGGCCTTATCTTCTTTACAGTCAATATAGATAATGCTTAGCCATGATATCATTGTGATAATATTTATCAGTTCTAACTGATTCACTAAAAATAATGTGAGTTCATTTGATTTTGTTCTAATAAACATTTTTAATGACCCTTAATGGCCCTGGTTTGCAGGGGAAAACGTGTGTGTATATACGAATTGAAATCGATCTACTTTATAATGGAAAGCTGGAGATACCTCGGGGATCTAATACTATTGACTTTGACTTACTTATAGATGTGGAGTTAAGTTTATTAGGTGAGTTGTGGATCACAGACAAGTTTGATTCACCATTCTTCACAGTTATTAGAATTTTATAGTTTTGCAGAACATGCATTTTTGAAATTTCACATTATAGAGAGGCCAGTAGCCCTGGAATATTAATCTCAGGGTCTGCATGACAGAGTGCGAGGCTAGCTCAGGTGGGGTAAGCGTTAAGTATTGGAAATGTTTGGGAAGGGCAGTATTAGCATTGGAGGGAGAGGTGGGAGGGGATGTGAATGGAAGTGACACGTCATTTTTTAGGAAGAAAAAGTTTCCTGCCCATCCACCCCTTTTTTAGAGTAACAAGAAATTTGGGATTTTAGGTGATTATGGGGGTTGGGGTTTGGGAGACAAGGGTCCTGTTGGTTTTAAAAGTGATGGATTTTGGCAGGAGGCATCCTCTTTGGTGGAGTCCCCCACCAGGTGGAGGTGGAGCTGGGCAGATAGGGGCCAAGGTTGAGATGTTGGTGGAGTTGGTGGAGTAAAATCCTGAGGGGTGCAGACTTTGCATTTTGAGACCTGCTGCCTGGTTGTTTGGTTTCATAACAAGGAGGTTAGGAGATTTTATAAGATAAGGTATAGTAGTAGTTTTTATTGTTAAAAGGGAGGGTTGTAGTGTTAGTTAGTTTGGTTATATTTAATTGATGTTATGGTAATTTATGCTTGTTTCATATGAAGGTTTTCAATTTGGTTATTTGTTTCGTT
The DNA here is from genome assembly GCF_032062135.1 of Pyxicephalus adspersus. Lineage (NCBI taxonomy): Eukaryota > Metazoa > Chordata > Amphibia > Anura > Pyxicephalidae > Pyxicephalus > Pyxicephalus adspersus. The sequence goes on from NC_092863.1 coordinate 85,708,460, forward strand.
ATTTATGTTGTTATATATTTGTTATTTATACTTGAATTGTTAATTATTAGTTATTGTTAAATAAACGACAAAAAAAACAAAAACATAGGAAAATCTGCATGTATTGGAGACATGCAGAAAATATGTGCTTTTTATGTGTTTTATTTTGCACATTTACATTAAAAAATGAGAACTGAGATGGGATCTGGGAGAGGACAATGAGATATGAAACTGACTTCTTGATGGCTAAAGTTGGCAAAATAAATGAAAATAATTTAAAAACTATTTACAGGCAATGACACACATTACTAATTAAAAACAGATTTAGGGATTTTAAGAATGTTGCAATTTCCTTGAGTTCTTCTTTTAAAGAAACCTGAAACCTTGAAAAATATTTGCATTGTTATTGCTAAACTCCTTAATCTGATGTAGCTATAATGGCTTTGATACAATCTACAGTCACTGACATCCAAGAAGGAAGGACAGGAATTATGGCTTCATTGACTGCATGCTTGTTTAGGTTCAGTGACTCAAAAGTATTGAGATAGCCAGACAACCAGCGCCCCACATCAGCCAAAATGTAATGGTGGAGAGCCAAGCCAGTTCTGCACAGGGATCTACTGTTGTATATATACAATGCCAGACTGCATCATATGCTATATATATATATATATATATATATATATATATATATGTCCCAAATATGCTAAGAAAAAAATATCTGGATATCAAAGTACAGTGTGGTTTAGTATTCTCCAAGAATCCAGTCTGTCTCTCCATAAACCTTTACGTTTCCAAAGGGTGATAATGATTGACATGATTTCCATTAGGTTGTATCTACACCTGGTTTGACAGCCAGATTAAAATCTCCACCCACTATTACCTCACCTTTGACAATTCACCACCCTGTTTTTTTAGATTTAACAATAACATTTTCCTTTTTTAGGTTAGTTCAAGCCCCTAAGACTAAACGTCCTTACTTTAATCTCCTTTGTGTCCCTTTTGGGTAGACTAGTAAAACCCAACTCAACCATTCTTCCCTTGTCCTCCCTCAGGTTAATTCTGCTTCTAAGATGATTATTCTCTAATTCCCTTTCCTTACCCCTTTGATCTGTGTGATATCACCCCTTGCAAATCTTGTTGTATACTAAATTATTCACACTATATCTTATTTGTGCTAATACATTCACAACATCTCTATATCTTTCTTATCTCCATTTCTTACATTGGGATGTTTCCCTTGATGACTTTCCCTTTCATCTTAATGTTATTTTCTTAAAGTGTCAATAATGGTACTTATAACCTCCAAAATAAAAAAAAGACAAGGATAAAAAAAATTATCCAGTTTTAATATTTTCATTTCTTTGAGAAGTGGGGAAAGAAAGAAAGAAACAAACAAAAAAACAAAGAAACAAAGACATTTGGAGAATCTAAGACTCTCATATACTAAATAAAACATTCATTCAATTTTTCCCAACTCTTTTTACATTTCCCTTTTGGCAGGCAAACAAAAATATATTTTTTTACAGTATCTTGGTTATTGTCCTATTTGTCTTATAATATGTGATAAGGGTACAGACATCCTTATTACCAGACAAGGCTTGTATCCCATTTTTGAATAATGTCCCTGCTTTGTGTCATTGTTTGGCATTTTTGGCTCCAAAGATATCTCCTATGATTATCCCCAGCAGACATTACTGGAGAAGTTTCCAAATAACCTATAAACTACAGATGTCACTAGTATGCTTGCATTGAATCACCAGTTTAGGTATTGTTGCCCCAACTCAAAATTAAGGTTATATCTCTGACCCTCATAGTGGATGTACCATAGAAAGATTGCAATTCAGAAAGTATAACCATGATATCCAGCCTACAGCTAAACATAGTGGAGGCTTCAACCTAACTTCATTCTTTGAAGTATAGAAAATGTTTTGGGTGGTGCTTTGGTTTACATTTTTGGTATGCAGCTATAACAAATGCTAATAATACGTAGACATGATAAATCCTTTAACACAATCTTTGTGTAGATGATAATTGAGGTTCTTTGACCTGGAATTTTTAAAGTCTAGATCAATTCTTCTTGCTCCAGTTCACCATCAGTAGAATGGTCTTGTTTCTTTCATTTTAGAATGAATATACGATTAGAACGATTATACCTCCTTCCTATTTACCAGAACAGTAATTTTTGTAGACAGATGAAAAATCCCTCATATTTACAGGATGTTGTTACTGGGATTGGAGGATATCCTACCAAGTGTGTGTATTACTTATCATACCCTCAGAGTGGAAACACATTGGCTTATTAGTGCATAATAAAAACATGAAAAACAAAATCACAGATGGGGACTTTTACATGTTACTTTATATGGAAGTTGTTTATTACAAAAAAAAAAAAAACTTTATTCCACACCAACCTGTGACCTGGTAAAATAACTTCTTTATCACACTTTGTGCATGCAAAAGCACCAACTCACATTATCAGAGAGGTATAGTCAAAGGCCCTGATTCATCAATGAAATCCGCGCTCACTGGTCGCGCGTACTTTCGCGCTTCCAGCGAGCCGGTTTCCCGCGGTCCGGAGTCGAGTGTGCTCTTACACTCGCCTCCTCACTGCCAGCCGGATTCCTGCCTTGATACTAATGAGCAATAGGGGGCGCGAATCTTCCAATTAAGGCGATTAGATTTCAGCTGCGCGATTAAGGAGGATCTGTTAAGCTCAATGGTGAGATCATAGCAATTAATTAGCGCATACC